>NC_056550.1:27939198-28106698 GCF_910596095.1 Thunnus maccoyii
CATTTTATGGACCAAACAACTGATCGATTAATCGAGGAAATATTCTACAGATTTTACGATAATGAAAATAATTGTTACTTGCAACTCTAGATTTAGGGCTGCAGCTATATAACTATTATTTTTTTGATCACTTGGTCTATGAAATGTCCATCACAACGTCTTTAAATCACTTCGTCCAAACTAGTCCAAAGATATTCAATTCAAAAAGTGACATTTCTCACATTTGAGAAGCTGGAACCAGCAAACATTTGGCTTTTTTATTTTTATTTCAATCAACTATCAAAATATTTGCAAATTGTTTTTCTGTCCATTGATTAATTGACAAATCGTTTCAGCTCTATAAAGATCAGTTTATATCTCATGAGGAGAACTCAGCCTGTGAAAATAATAAATATTGTCTTCAGTTTGTGCTCCTCATGAACGAGAGCTGATCATCTGATATTTTAAAAAATAAATAACAGCCAATCTTTTAAACCCAAGAGGGATGTTTAACAACTCTTACAGTCGTTCTCAAAGAATCTTTAAACCATCTGGATGAAGAAATATTCCATCTTATCGTGTTGAACCAGCTGTACCACCATTAACTTTATTATTTGTTTTGACTATTTTTCCTATTTTTGTGCTACGTGCAGTGTAGTTTTGATATTGATGCTGCCATATTTTGCTGATTTTCCATTTATATTTGGAAAAAAACAAAGATATTTAACGTGTGGCTATAAGTTGTGACTGTATTTCCATCCGGAAGGTAGCTGGAAGTCTTGACTCATTTTGTACAACACTAAAAAATAAACACCAAAATATTAGACATATAGTATGTCATGAAAGGACGGGTTCACAATGTTTCAAGTGAGTCTTAAACCAACAGTCAGGAGCCCAAATGAACATTAAAGCTGTTTTTCTTGCTGTAATCATTCCTCCTGTTCATACTGACCATTAGAAGATCCCTTCATAATGACCTTACAATGGAAGTGATGGAGGACAAAATCCACAGTCCTCCTTCTGTACAAAAATGTATTTAAAAGTTTATCTGAAGCTAATATGAAGCTTCAGCGTTCAAATGAGTCAAATCAAGTAGATATCTTTCAACGTTACAGTCTTTTTAGTGCCAAAGTTCCTCTTTTTGTTACTATACTTCCACCTGCAGCTCAACAGGGAAACACTGTCCGAGGAAACACAAAGAGGGAATTTGATGCTAAAAAGACTGTAAATGTGTCAGATATCCACTTGATATGACTAACTCAGACTGCTGAAGCTGAATAGAAGCTTCACACAGACTTTTAAATGACTGTGTGGACACACTGTGGATTTTGGCCTCCATCACTTCCATTGAAAGCACATTTGAAGGATCTTTTAATATCCAGTATGAACAGGAGGAATGATTACAGCGAGGAAAACCTCTTTACCTCACCACAGATGAGCTGTTAACAACTCATAGACATGTGAAATGTGACCCCGACTACACACTGCTTTTTGTAAGACGTCAAAAGCCAAAAAGGTTGGAAACCACTGGTTTCATCTTTAACAATGTGTTGTATTTTAAAAGCTTGTTATATTATCCATTGTGTCAAATCTTCATCTGAAAAGTAACTAAAGCTGTCAAATAAATGTAGTGGAGTAGAAAGTACAATATTTCCCTCTGAAATGTAGAAAGTAGCATCACATGAAAATACTCAAATAAAGTACAAATATTTAAAAATAGTACTTGAGTACAGTATTTGAGTAAATGTACTTAGTTACTTTCCACCACTGAGGATGTTTTGCATTTAGCCTGCCGCAGCTGTCCCGTGGGAATAATTGCTAATATGCAGCTAACGTTAGCTATTTCTCTGTGAGGTTTCACCACCTTTACACATATAATTCCTAATATTTCCTAAATGTCTAACAGCTTTATGTGACAGTCAAAGTGGCAGCCATCAGCAAGCTAACAAACCGCTGTATTTATCATTATTTCACCGAGCAGAGCGAACTAACTACGACATAAAAACGTTACGTTTAGCTTCATATTTCACCGTTAGACTCACTCACCTGTGCAGCGGCTGTGACTGTGATCAGATGATGTTTTATATGTAGCTGCCGCTGTGTAACATTAAGCTGTTTTTATGTATTTTAGCTAGGTGGCTAACTACCTAGCTAGCTACAAGTTTACTGTATTGAAGAGCCGCCAGCAGATGTTTTGGTTTTGATGTGTGACGTAGCTGCGTCATTGGAAGCCACGCCCACCCCCGATATAACTGAAACCTGAAGAAAATAAACAATAATAATAATAATATAAAAATACTTAAAAAAGAAAGCAGGGAAGTCTAAAAAATAACAAAAATTTAATACATAATAAAAAATAACGTAATAATAAAAATGTAATAAAATCATACAAATATAATAAATAATTTATAAAGATAAAGATAACAGAAAAAACATGATAAATAACAAAAATAATGATACAGGTAAAAGTTAAATAATACAATGATAATAATATTTTTTTTTCATAAAAAATGAAATAAAAATAAAACAATAAAATAGAAAAAATAATTTAAAAACATAACAAGTGAACCCTAAAAAATATAAAAAAGAACATAATACATAAAATAATAATAAAATAAAAGCTAAAATATAAAAATATAATTAAAAAAATATAACAGTGAAGACTACAACAAAAACATAATACATAATAAAAGATCAATATAATAGATAAACATATGTATAATATGAAAATATTTGTTTTTGTTGTTGTTGTTTGTTTGTTTGTTTGTTTGTTTGTTTTTTCAATCAGCCTGCATGGATCACCTGCCACATGTGGACTAGATTACATTTGTACAACAGTAAATCACTACACTCATACATATTACCTAAAATTGTGATCATGAAACACACATTTGGGACAAATTTCTCTCCATAAAACTGATCTATAAACACAACAGCTTCACAGACATTAAAATTAAAATATTTTAGCACAAATGAACTATTAAAGTATCCTTTTTTGTGAATACCAACCGACAATAAATCATCCATGAATAGGCTATAGTTTAAAAATAATTGAAAACTTAAAATCAATAAATCAAACTTTATTTGTGCAGCATCTTTCCTGCAGGTTAGTGCAATTAAAATGCTTCTCAGATGGCTGACAAGCTGAAAAACAGAACAAATGTAAACAGTAAGAAATTTTGAGATTAATGAACACAAGAAATAAAAAGATTAGATTAGATTATTAGATTGAACTTTATTGTCATTGCACACAATACAAGCACAATGAACATGCAGTTTTGCATCCAACCAGAAAGTGCAAATCATGATATAATCATGAAATATATACAGATAATAAAAAGAAGGTGCTGACAAGGCAATATTTACAGATGAGGTACAAGGGATAAAGCATATATACTTTATATACAGATTAAATGAAATGTACATTATATATAAGAATAATTACAGACAATTCTTTTTGATGACAATATTTGATATTTACACTCTGTTTTTATGCAGGGAGGTTACTGTATACATGTAGAAAAAACAGATTGGATGAGCTTTCCTGAAAAATGTTTATTACATTACTGTAAACGACGTTAGAGAAAAAACGTGATAATTATGGGCGATAATTTATAAGATTCGATAATTTATAAATTGTCAAATGTCAAATGCAGAGGTCAAATTTCATTTCAGTGTATGAGTGCTGAGAAATGACAATAAGGAAATCTTAATTTTAATCTTAATCTACACATACTTAAAGGTTGTAAACTTCCAGAGACTTAATGTATTCATGTAAAGTTAATAGTCTCTTATTGGAAGGAATTAAGAATCAGAATCATGAGCAAAATCTTTAAAAACGATCTATATGTCCCAGCCACCACACAGATTGACGAGCACATGTTTTACACTTCAGTGGACCTTGGTGTCCTTCGTATAGTTCGGCTAGCACATCGTTCCGCATTGCTGAAGGTATTACGAGCTGTGTGTCTCTCAGCAGTAAACCTTCTGTCACTGTGAGTGTAGCTCACTCCGGCCAGTAGCTTTTCAGCACTGGTTCCTGTTTTTCATGCACTGGCCATCCTTCTGTGCACAGCATCATGACAAGTGAGCAGACTATGTTGGCTTTCTGCTGTTCTTTCTGGTTTTCCATGTATGAGGGACTGACAGGTAGGCTTTCCATGACACAGTCCATGTAGATGTTGGTGCTCTCCATCAGCTCCTGATCTTTTGTGGACATGTGGGATTTAACAGGTAAGCGCGACAGTGTGTCCGTTGTCCAAAGTGACTTTCCTGGCACGTGCACAATGGAGTATGAGTAGCACCTCAACCTGAAGCGCTGGATTCTCGGCAGTGCTTGGGCCAGAAGTAGGCTGAGAAGAGGTTTATGTTAGACCTCCAGGCAGAAATGTTTCCCTATGAGGAAATCCTGGAGCCATGTGCAGGCCCAGGAGAGCCCAGGGTTTCTATCTCTACCTGCACGTACTGTTGTTCAGCTGGAGTGAGCGACCGCAATGCATAAGCCACAGGTTTCCATTCTTCCTTCCATCTCTGGAGAAGAACGCCTCCCAAACCATACCAAACCATACAATGATGCATCAGCTGACACTTTGATGTCTCTATTTGGGTCATACATGGTCAGCACAGGAAGAGAAGACAGTGCTTTCTTCATTGTTTTAAACACTGTCGCCTGGTCCATGTCCCAGACCCAGCAGTTTTTCTTTGAGAGGTCGTGGAGTAGCTTATCTTTATCTGATAGCTGGGGATCACCCTGAGAAAACTCCTCAACTCACCCACATATGTGGGCTCCATCATCTCTGTGATGGCCTTTGTCTTTCTTGGGTCAGGGCGGATGCCTGCGGCTGTGATGCTGTGTCATGCTACCCCTGGTCCTGCCCCCACACCAGTAGGTCATTCATGTGGCAGACCACATGGTCTTGCCCCTCTGTGACCTCAACCATCCTGCACTGGAAGTGTTGGTGTGGAAGACAGATAAAGTGGAACTGCCTGAAGGGTGTAATGAATGTAGTTTACTTGGCTGATTCCTTTGTAAGTGGGATCTGCCATGTTGGCATCCCATTTGCTGAACATTTTCACTCCAGCAAGTGTTCCAAGACTCTGTTCTACTGACGGCAGAATGTACTTTTCACAGCACACTTACTTGTTCAAGCCAGTCAGGTACACACACTAAGGTACCTTTTTTACTGTCTTTCTTGGGCACGACAGCTGATGACGCCTAGGCTTTCCATGCACTGGAGCTCTTCTTTGACTTTCCCCACCAGCGGTAGTGGAATTCTCCTGGGGGTTTTCAAGGAACATGGCACAGCCTCTCTCACAGGAGAGGAGTAGACAGGTTGAAATTTCAATATCAATATCAATCCGCTGCTGCTTTGGTGATTTTATCAACAAGATCAGACTAAATACATTGTTGCAGACATGCTGCAACAATGTATTAATGCTTAAAATATAAATAATTTATCTCAGCTAAACACTCTCCAACCAAAATCGGCACACAAAATAATGTTTGGATGTGAATAAAGCAGGGAAGTCAGTAAATCAGTCTGCATTGATCTATAAATAAATGTTGGTAATTCTTATTGTTCACTGTGCTGCTAAGTGCTAACTGTTTGTTCCTTTTTTTGTTTATCTGTTTCTCTTGAGATTTACATGTTTTTATCATTTTATAAAATAAGTTGGGAAACCCTAACTTTACTTTTAACATTATCAAATGAAAAGAAATGTCCGCCCCCCTCCTCTTGGTGTCTGTTATAATGTGACTGTGGTTTGTAGTAACGTACAAGTGCCACAAGATGGCGGTAGCTATATTTGAAGTACCATATAGGGCCTGGCAGAGATTAAAGCTCTGATCAGTCTGATCACCAGCTGTGATTGGCCACTGCAGCATGACGTTGCGATTCTCCAAAAGTTAACTCTGGATCAACTTTCTCGCTGCAGGCCAGTGAGGCACCGCTGTGGCCACAATGTCTGCAGCCTAAATGCACTACCCCCATGTTCTCGCTGCACTGCTTGATTTGATCTGAATACAGCTTTAGGCTATTATTTGCACATTGTAGAGAATGACAATTTTCACTATTGCAAATCTTAGTGAAATGTGGTCTAACAATGGAGGGTTCTCACACTGAATCTCAGACCCTGGGGTCTCAGACCACAGACAACTACGCTGACCACTCATCCAAAGCTCAGCTCTCTCAGACACAGACCTGCAGCTCTTTATACATCCGTGACACAGAGAGCAAGTGGAGCAGAGGAGAGAAACAGACACAATGATGTAACCTCGCTACAAGCTTCAAGTCCCAACCTGTGCAGTATTTGACAAGTTTTTTTTCTTCTCAAAAACACGTATTTTTTTTAAAAGTATTTGTACGAAATAGATATTAGTAAAAATCACCTATTTGTGCTTTTCCAAATACTGTATTCATATTTGGCTCCACCCCTACTTTATAGTTCCATATTTATGACATTTTATATGAAACATTAAATGCGTTTAAAGGACGTCTTTTTGTAGACCACATTTCGCCCACCAGTGCAATATGACTTTGGAGAAATACCTTCACACTAATAAATATCGCCTCTCTTTCAAGCTACAACTGAACAAACTATCAAAATGATTAAAGAGATTTGTGTTTTGTGACACAAATTGTCGAAATTAACGTTGAAATCCCGATTGGCGCTCACTGGACTGGGTACCCTCAGATTGACAGTCTGCCACTATCTACATTTTTAATGAATGGATTCTGGGTGTATGTTTCTTTCATTTTATTTAATTCCATTTAAAGAGAGAAGAAATTACAAAGAATGGTAATAATGTTTCTTACTATGAGGCTATACTGTGCGTGAACATTGCTTATCAGCTCTATTTTAAGTGCAGTGAATTTAACACATATGTTGACTGGACCACTGTGCAGATATTTTAGAACGAAAGAGATTAGGCTACATGTACAGAAACACACTGATGTTCACAGTGCAGATGTAATGAGGAACTGTTGGGGAGAAACTATGGAGGAAACTCCAAACTGTGTTTCAGTCCGACAGATTTACTGTAACACTGGTTCAGACAGTGGTGAACGTGAAAACTAACCTGACTGAGACCAGGCTGACAGCGAAGGAAGTAATTCTGTTTGATGCTTTAAAAAGAACCAAATTAACTTTATAGTCTTCTTCATTTTTATGCAGAGAAGAAAGGTGTGTTTGTGTTTGTTCTAAACATGTGTAACTGAGACCGAACTCTTTATATTATTATGTTTTCAATATAATGATGGTCTAATGTCAAATTACAGTACCTATATTTTAGAATTTAGCACTGCTTACTGGATAAAACAATATTCCTAAAGTCAAAGGTGATGCTCCATATTATCTCAGGTTCAGCAGGTTTTTAGAATCAATAGCATCTAATGAGACTATTCAAAATGTGAAAATGTACACTAGTAAACATACAAGCACTTACATGTGTTTACTGAGTCTTTGTCATTTCAAAAACACTAATCAATAAGAAACTTGGTATTTCAGTAGATATTTATTTATTATCATGACTCATCATACTCATTTAAAAAGATTTTCCTCACAAACACAACATTATTGATATTAGTGTCCTGGATGTCATCATATTTAAGACAGAGCAGGAGTCTAATTATTCAAAACAACAAAACTCATTTATATGAGGATACAATAACAGTTTGGTTAAAATGAGATAAACATGAAAGAGAACAAATTCAATTGAACACTTCAAATATTTTGGAAACATAAAACATTCTTCATCAATTATGTTTGATATATTCTTTAACATAAACAATAAACTTAAAAGAAAGTTAAAATATAAGAAATTCAAAAGATAATATTTGTTTGACGTTATTTTCAGATGTAATATCTAGATATGTATGTGTATAAGAAAAAATGTGGCTTGTATAAAAATTCCTGTCTGACAACTTTTTCCATATTAATTGAAATTCAGACCTTTCTAGTGAGTTCAACATAATAAAAAAGGTAAAATATGTCCATGATCACCATTCAGTAAGTTTCAGCTAAAACATCTTGCACATTTCCGTGCTCCTTGAAACAATTATAACAAACAAATTTCATGAATATTTAAAAAAAAAAGAAAAAAAGATTAAATCAAAAAACAAGATATTTAGACATTTAGACTTTATGCCCATATCAGCATACAACCAATACATGATAGAAATACAAATATAAAACAAAAAAGAGTTGAAATACATAAATGAAAATAGTTGTGGTCATGTCAATCATGACTCCTTGATGAAACAGCAAAAATAAAAAAAGTAAAACATACATAATTTCTGACAATATTTGTGCATCCTGTAAAACAATAATGCAATAGGAGGCTTTATCTTGTCTCATTTCCTCTTTAACTCATTATTGCTGAGAAACACATCTTCTCTGCAAGGAAAATGCTTTCATTTCCAGATATTCTCACTACAGATGTAGCCAGCTTTGTAGATGAATTACAATTATTGTTCTCTTGCGCTTGTTTTGTTTATGTGTTCACTTCAATCAAGCAATCAAGTGTTCCTTCACGTCCTTTAAGTCAAATCACTGACTTTCCCTATTTCTTTATCACAGTCAGAGTCACCTGTCAATTATAAAATCAGCATAAATCTGAAAACGCTGTTTTAAAGTAGTTTGGTTCATGTAAAAGAAAACAGTATCGTCATTTTCAGCAGGGTTGTAGTTGTGTTGTGTTGGCTACCTCACACATTTCATCCAGACTTTTAATAGCTTCTTCTTTAGAGTGCGTTTTCCACTCGCTGGGAATTTCACCTCTGCCCTTGAATTTTAACTTATAGTGGTCTTCCAGTTGCTTTTGAAATCGACATACAAACCACTTCCAGTATTTCAGCTTAGATTCATCATAGTCGATTCTCCAGTTAGCATATTCTGGGCCACCAGTTCGGTACTGTTTGAAGGGAATGGACTTGTCTGAATCGGGATGAGGGTAAAAACTTAAATCACTTGCCACTTTTGTTGTGCAGAATTCGATGCCCAATTCATCTGTGTTTCTGTAGTGCCACCCAGTAATAGCAGTTGATCGATGGAAAGGCACGCTGTGATCATCAGGACTGTGATCCTCCAGGGTGTTGGTACAAACAGCTGAACAGAATGGACACTTTACCCAGCAGCACTTACACAGCTGATCAATAAGGATTTGATCTGGCTTCAGCCTGAATTTCTGCATCTTATCCAATGAGAGGCTGCTCAACTCTTGAATGATGGGTGTAAGTCCTTTCTCTATCTCTTCTTTAAGAAAGTCAAATTTGTTTATGTCACTGAAATTTTGACAACAAATGGTGTCGAATGTTAGCTCATCATTTTCTTTTAGCAAACTAGAAAATTCCTTCAGCCACATGTCTGTGTCTCCTCTTTGAGTTTTGACCTTCTCTGTTGCAGTAAATAAAGCTTGAATCACAAGTTTCTTGATGTCGTCAACATTTTTCTTGAGTATATTCAGTGTTTTAGCCTTGTGTTCTGTAAAGATGTATTTCTTTACTTCCTGTCTTATGAAAATTTCTGCTTGCCTCCTTGGGTGTCGGATGTACCTGATGTAACTATTAAAATCTTCTTTCTCTGCCAGTGACTTCAACACATGTTTCTCCAAGTTCAACCTGTTCCCTTTGAATGCTGGGGAATTGCACCTCATCTCTCCAGAGAGATCAATGGCAGTCTTGTTACAGACAGCTTCAACAGTGGAATCCTTCAGTTTTTCACAGATCAGTTCTCCAAGCACAACAGCAGATGAGTGTCCTTTGCAGAAACTTCTGAAAATGTTGTAATATTGTATTTTCTTGCTTTCTACAAAAGTTGCAGCATCATTTTTCATTTTGAATTCATTGTGGGACTCTAAAAGCTTACTCCCTACCACGTCAAACACATACAGTAGGAGATCAACTGTAAACTCCTTCTTCAGGGCGTATTTTGTCTTATTTTCAAATTCTGTCACTTTTTCTTTGACATTTTTGGCCACCTCCTGCAAGTATGTTTGACTGTACCCTCTTGTAGCTACAGGTTTGCTCTCAATTATGCAAATGCTCTGTTGTTCAACATTATCAATGAGGGATGTGAACAGTTGTTGCTCTTCATATGAAAACTTTTCACTTGATTTAAGTGGTCCTTCTTCTTGTGTTGATCCAGATCTCAACAATGTCTGAAAAAGCCAAGTTTTCCATCCTCCTTGCCCTTTTATCTTCTTGTTTTCCCTCTTACCATCTTGGGATTGTTGGCTTTTGTTGCAGAGCTCTTCATACTTGTTCAGGGTTACATACTTAAAATAATTCCCCGTCGTTGATATTGTTTTGTAGCTTTTAGAACTCTTTGAATCATCTATTAGAGCCCATTCATTACAGAGCTCATTAAGGATGGACATTTTTTCATCTTCCAGGTCGATATCCTTTATAGGTTTAATGTCTCCAGTTAAGTCAGTAACCCAGCCACTCCAAACACCGTTGAACTGCCTTTTAAGTTCCTCTTCATCTTTGGCCTTGTCTCTTAACTGTTGAGCGAGTTCTTTGCTCTTTTGTAGCAGCATCTTTTCAAACTCTGCCTTCTTGTCATCTAGTTTTTTACAAGCATTCTTCTGCTGGATGACTTCGTCCAGTTTTCTTTTAACTCCTCTCACCTGTTCATCATGAAACTCTTTGATTTTGATTTCAAATCGGCCTCGCCACTGAGCCAAGATTTCTTTGTCTCTGTCATCATCAAAGTACTCCTTCATATTTTTTTTGACTTCTTCATATGTTTTGCTCATTTCTTTAAAAAGATAACTAGGATCAACTTTCTCAAGTTTTCCATTTTCAATTCTGTTATAAAGCTGGTTCTCAACAGTCAACATGTTGCTCCTCAGGGCCCAGGTCCAGTTCCCATACTGGACCTCAAGTTTTCTGTACACTGCAATTTCAAGTGTGTTTTTGAAACTGAAAACGAAGTTTTCTTTCAGAAGTGCTTCCCACAGGTCCTTTATGTTGCTTTTGAACTTTGAGAGAGTCGTCCCAGCAGACTGTGAGGCTTTAGAGAGGATGAAGTTCTTTAAATCCTGGATGCTCTCACTATAACCTGGATTTGGAGGTGCCATGGGTGGACTTCCCTCCCACAGTTGGGCAAAGTATTTCACATCTTTTTGCACATCAAATGCAATTATGTCATTGAAGCATTCAGCATCATAAACCTCCTCTTTGGCAGCTAGTTTAGCCATCTCGTCCAGTTTTTCTTGCAGTCGTCTCTTTCCATCCATGTTTTTCTCTGCAGCTCCAATATCTGTTACATTCTGGTGAACAAACACACAACTTGGAGAAAGTTTAACTTTCTTCATCCTCATGATCGCCTGAACAACAATCTGCAGCACATCTTGCATGTCAGCTGGATTCTCTCCAAAGATGTTGATCAATGTCATGTTTCCCAGACCAACAACAAATGTTGCCAGTTCATTGTCGTGGTGAAGAGTGGCGTTGCCTGCCAACTCAAGAGCACGCAGTCCTTCGGTGTCTACCACTAGAACATAGTCAAACTTCATCTTCATCTCCTCTGACACTTTAACCAGCTGCATGAAGGCACCTTTGGTGCACCTGCCAGCACTGACTGCAAACTGTAATCCAAACATGGCATTCAGCATGGTTGATTTTCCACTGCTTTGTAAACCCAGAACTGACAAAACAAAAATTCTCTTGTCGCCCAGTTTGTTGATGACTTCATCTAAAAGACTAGAGATCCATGTTAAAGGCACATGACCTGCATCACCATCCATCAGCTCCATCGGTTGCCCTGCTATCATCAGCTCTGCAGCCAGCTCAGGGTATTTAGACCAGTCAGTCTTTTCCATCTTTGTTTGTTTCTTCAGAGATTTATGGGCTTCATAGATCTGTCCAATTTCTCTAAAGATGTGCTCTAAGCCAAAAGTAGCTGACTGTAGTTTTGCTGATATTTTCTCAAGCTCAATTTGCTTCTTTATTAGCTGATCAGATTTGCCACGCTTCTTCTTCAAATCCAAGACTTCAGACCACTTTTCATCATACTCTTGGAGAACTGAAGACAGATCATCTGTGGAGAGTGAATCCAGTAAGATCTGAAGCCATTTAAGGAAATACTCTTTTTCCTTTGGTGACAGAGACGAGAGGCTTTGAATGAACAACTTTATCAGTTCACTAAAGGAAGCATCACATTGTTTTTGACGTATTCTCTCCATTTCCTGTTGCTTTTTACATTTCTCCTTCTCAATACGCCCTTTGAGGTGATACTGTTCTTTGTTTTTTCTACACCATTCATGCCACAGTCGGCCTTGACAAGGCAGATATTCATCTTTGATTTTTGAAACATCCATCTTTTGAAGTAAATTCACTATTTTCACAGCCGCAGATTTTCCCTCTTGGCAGACGGTGTTATCTTCATCCACTTTGATTCCAGAGACCTCAGCCATGGTTTCCAGCTGGAAGGATGTATGTTGTCCAGACAAGATTTTTCCAATGATTTCTTTCAGTTCTTCACCAACATCTGACTGGCTTCTGTCTTTCAGACCCATTTTGTATTTTCCCTCTTTTGTCTCAACTGCACCACAATCATTATCAACAATGAGACAAATGAGAGGTTTTGGAGACTTAAGAAGGGCTGAGACAACTGTCCAACTTTTGTGACTTTTCTCCAGAGTTTGCAACAGAACAACATTGACTGAAGACTTTTCCATAAGTGTTTTACACTGTTTTTCAATCAACAGAGCATCACCATGAAGATTACAGAAGGCAATGCAGTCAGTGAAGGCATCATCATGTTTCCCAGCAGGGCAGTACCAGGCAATCTCTGCCACGCCATCCATCAAATGGCGAGATTTGGTGCTACCTTTGCAGTTTCTGTGGAAGAAGGTGCTGTGACGGTCGTTGATCAAAGTGTTGATCAGCTGAGATTTAGACAGTGATAGTGAACCAAGACGAAAAAATGACACCATGGGCATCTCAGCTTTGCAGATGGGCATACTCTTCATGATGACAATGTTTGAATTATCTTTAGTTTGAGTTATCTTCCAGCTTTTTGTTATTTGTCTGAATGTCCACAGAGGACACTTAATATCCATTGTGATGGGGTCAGGAACAAGCAAAGGTACGGCGTACTGACACTGCGATAGCTTTGTAATCATGTTCTGCTTAAGAAAGCTGTCTGAGCAGTGAAATACTGCCATTTGAACATCCATTGGATGCACATGGGACTGTTTTGGTTTATGAGAGTCTGCACTGGTGTTAAAATTAGCAAAGTCATCATCTTCTTCTTCTTCTTCTGTTTCTGTGTTCTGTGACTTTGAATGGCTCACCTCAGGACTGTCTTGTTTTACAGGAATATATCTGGCTCTGTAGTCTAACATCATCAGCCTCTGAAGAAAAGTGTGAGCTGGATCTTTCTCAGATGTGTTGTGTTGCTGTTTTACAGGTTGACTTATTCTAAGAAAATCTGCTGGTGTCAGTTTCTGTTGAAGGTGAAGTCTGCTGAGCAGTGTTTTAAATTCTCTTTGATATTGCTCCTTTCTCTTCTCTTCAAAAATCTTCTCTGACTTCTGTAAATAATAAGTAAATAATCATGTACTGTATATAAAAACTTCAAAGACCTTCAAAGACTGGGTTATAAATTATATAGTCTTTAATTTTAAATTCCTTACCTTATCCTTGTTTCCATCCGCATCTGTATGTAAGGTACCTGCAGTACAACAAGAAACTGCATTACCAGAGGGACAGAGCAGTGTACTACTGAATCAATGTACTTTGGTTTCTATTATTAATTCTGAATTATTAGTTTGATTAGTTTTCTTTTTTCTTGAAAGGGTTCAGATGAGACTGAAATAGCCATGGAAAGTTCAATTAAAGAGTGAGTGTACTGTGTAACCCTGCTTGGTCCCTCCCTTTACCAAAGTAAAAAAATACAACAGAGTGGGTGGGATTGTTCAAACACTGGCAGGGATATGAGAGAGTAGTAGTAGTGACAAACTTGTGCTGTAGCTACAAGTCAACCTATGACAGAACGCTGACTTTACTGCTTTATGTGAGGATTTGATTGGCTGTATGAAAACAAGTTGTCTATCTAAGTAGTATGGAAGTTAATTCCATTGAATTAATGTAAAAGGGGTGCCATCATGAAACCAAAAATAAAAGTTTTACCCCTTCGGTCTCTGATTTTTCTCTCAAAGGAAAACACAGGACAAGTGATCTACAGAGCAGATGTGTATGTTGGAGTGGACAAAACAACTTTAACTTGGACTGTAGCAGGGTCAGTTCTGATCCGAAACACCTTATAATCTTCTTTTACACTGATTTTATATTTTTTTCTCTGATGACATTAGTACAGTCCTCTTTGTACCAAGCCCCCACCAACAATGTTGGGCTATGTGGTGATTTTTGCTTAGAGGATGCATTCAATATTGCAGCATGACATGATGCCCACTGGATCAAAAATACTTTTTTCCCATATAAAACCATACAAAAGTAATGATTATAAACAATAAAAAATCATGAAATTTCTTTTTGTACTATCAGAATGTGCTACAATATGCAATACAATAAAATTGTGAATGTCTAGAGCTCTATCAGTGAATCATTTTATGCTCTTCATGTCTGTGAGGAGCCAACAGGAAGTCAGCTGGCTCAGCCAGAAGAAGTCTCTAAAGCTGTGTTCAGACAGACATTAGTACTGAATTATGCAGCCCCCCTCAGGAAATTCACTCCACTCATGCAGCAGGGGCTTTTCAAAATTAGTGGCCTCTGCTCACTTCATTAAGTGGCACATTGAGCCCAGTTTTAACAGGTGAATACTTTAATGTATGAAACTTGATTAAGTGTTGACAAAATGACTAGAATTGTTTTATTCTATCAGAGTTGAGACATAATTAAAGGTTTATTATTTAAAAACCATTCTAGGGTGTAGTTACTCTTTAAAATATGAATATGAATTAAACCCATGTTACTGTACATCCATGTCAAAATTAAAAAATCAAAACTTGATTAAATGTTTACCTTTCTCATTTGGTGCAGATTCTTTCACAGACTTGTCCTGAGGCTCTCCATCTGATGTTGTGCTTCCATCATTCTTCTCTGAGTGTTCAGCATCACCAGGTTCAGTCACTGGATGACACTAAGAAAACAGATGATTTTATTTACCCTTTAGTTCACCAGGTCATTACAACAGAGAAGGTTCTGATGTAACAGATTTAGACTAAACATGTTTCTAGACAATATAGGAGAACAGGGCAAGTTCTAAAACCTGGATTAAAACTATTAGAAATGCTATAATCATCACCCCAGGGTAGATACAGTAAAGTAGATGGTCTTAAATGTCTGCCATATATCAGTGATTGGCTGCAATAATATAGCAACAATTTTAAATTATGATATTTAAAAGGTGTGGAGCAAATTTCAGATTATACACAGAGGGTAACCAGTTGTGTGAGAAGTGCGACATTCCAAAAAGAGTAATATTTATAGTTTAAATAATTTACAAATTCAATTTCTTCATTTTTGGACAGAACCCCAGTATTGTCCAAAATTGAGGAATTGACACCCGCTCATAAGACAGGATAAGGTTAGCTATCTTTGATTTAGGACTTGTCTTCCAGAAAATTTCATGCATAGAGAGGCCCAGACAGAGACAATGAATACAAAATTGAAGTTATTATTACATTACAAATGGTTATTTCATACCAGTCAGACTACAGTAAATCACATGTTCCAGATAATTGTGTTAAATGCTGGGACGAGAAGGATACATTTCTAGATTTGTATGAGAATGTCAGCCACAGGAATTCTGAAAGAACGTTTATTAAATGTGTGAGCCATGTAACTGGTAAAGCAGTTCCTCTTCGAGCCAAACTCTGTGTAGCTGGAATTTGAAATGAAGACTTGTCACTTTACAGCAATCATGGTTTAGTGACTTTGCACTCCTCTGGAAAAACGTGGACATACATTCTATAGGAATATGGACCAAGGAATTGAAGGCTATCTTGCTTTGGAGTGATTTATTTATGTTGTGAAAAGGACAGACACAAACTTTACTTGTTTGTGACTTTTTGGAAAGTCACACTTTTGAAGGACTTTGCTATTTTTTTTTTAGCTTTTTTGTCCTTTTTGCTTTGGGAGAGGGAATGTGTACTGATTGTTTAAATGTACATATTGTATACATTAAAACTCAAATAAAAATACCTTTTTTTCTAAATGTTATTATTATTAATTAACAAGATGAATTGTGTTGCAGTCACTTTCTATAGCATCTAATTTGGTTGTAAATTCAGGTGTAAGAGCTTACCTTTAGCTTGATTGCAGATGCATTCTTCTCTGACTCATCTACTGGAGGGAATGTGGAAAAAGCAGATTGGACAGTGGATCTATACCCATTTATCTCATGATAAGCTGTTGTACCATTGATTTGACTCACTGCTTCTCAGGTAACAGTCATCTCATCTGTTTATCATGTCTCTCATACCAACTACACAATAGATAACTCTGCATCATGCATTCAAATCATTCACTAGCCATAGCCTAGTGTAACAGTTTCCCTTTCCCTCTTGTGTCTTGTTTGTTAAATGTTGTAGTGTTTAGGACTTGTAGCTGTAGTATTAGTAATAAATGTGTATATAACTAAAATGAACTTGTTTGTGTTTTCTTGTGCTTGCATCTCAGTCACTTAACCTTAAAAGACCTACACCCTTGCCAAATCATAATTACGATCAATAACAATCATAATTCTAAGTGACCTCTCTTGTATGGCCAACAAGGAGGATTATTTCCCTATTATCATACCTGCTCTAATATGTTATGTCCCTGACGAATAATTTCATGTTGAAGTTGTGCACAATAATAATTCATAATTCCCCATAAAATCAATAACTATTTGAGTGCACATATTCCTACAGATATGAATACTTTTCATGAGGACATATTTCATTTCATACTGTCACTTGCAATTGTGGATTTTAACATCCACGGGACAGGCGGGCTTCCTCGTGCTTCTGTATTTTTGGAGCCACATATCATGCGCGCTGCCAAGCTGTCTGAGAGTGTGCACATTACAGACTTCCTCTAGCTGAGCCAGCTAACGCCCTGTCAGCTCCCCATACACATGAATGGGATAAAATTATTGAATTATACGACTGGTCTTGAATTTCAAGGTGTTTGTAACAGTCAGAAATAATCCATGTCTACATAGTTTTCGAATAGGCCTACTGTTACATGAATTTTCCATCTGAATTTGAACCCTAAAATATATATACACTAAATAAATAGTTATATGTACACTAGAAATTCAGATAGACGAATTTGAAATTAAAATATTTCAGTGCTGGAAATTCAGAGGTATTTAATGTTCAACATTAGATATTCAGTTGTTAGTAAAGTTAAAGTCTGTATGGCTATTTTCTTCCATATTCACCTTTCTTATCTGATGCAGTTGGTACTTCAACTGTGATTTCAGACTCTCCTGACGTTGTTTCGTTGTTCCTCTCTGAGTGTTCAGCTTCACTGGGTTCATTCACTGGATCACGCTACAAAACAGATGATTTGTTTTACAATAAATTCCTCAGGTTAGACCCACTGACAACATGAAACCAAGAAAACAGCATCTGGATAAATAGAGATAACATAACAAGTTGAAGATCAACAAGATGCAGTGGTGTCACGATCAAGAGAGTGATAAAACAAAAATAAAGTCTGTTAAGGGAGTCATTGAGTCAAAACCTTTTCAGTTTAAGATGAAGATAAAATAAAATATCTCATATCTTTCTGAAGACTTAGATGTGCTACCAAAAAAACTTCCTGTGAATAAAGGTTTTGGATAGAAAGAACTTGGAACTGTCCTAAATGCAGCTGTCTGATGATGACAATAATGCCTTTACCTTGGCTTCAGTCTCACTCTCCTCTAACTCCTCGACAGCAGTGCAGGCTATTGTAGGAAAAACAGAAAACACATGATGAGCTTCAAAATCATAATGTTTGGTTAGTTAGCTACCTGAGGTTTATTAAACTTTATTTTCAAAACTTAAAATTGCAAAAACTTAAACTGTATTACCAGAGGGACAGAGCAGTGTACTACTGAATCAATGTACTTTGGTTTCTATTATTAATTCTGAATTATTAGTTTGATTAGTTTTCTTTTTTCTTGAAAGGGTTCAGATGAGACTGAAATAGCCATGAAAAGTTTCAATTAAAGAGTGAGTGTACTGTGTAACCCTGCTTGGTCCCTCCCTTTACCAGAGTGGGTGGGATTGTTCAAACACTGGCAGTATGAGAGAGTAGTAGTAGTAACAAACTTGTGCTGTAGCTACAAGTCAACCTATGACAGAACGCTGACTTTACTGCTTTATGTGAGGATTTGATTGGCTGTATGAAAACAAGTTGTCTATCTAAGTAGTATGGAAGTTAATTCCATTGAATTAATGTAAAAGGGGTGCCATCATGAAACCAAAAATAAAAGTTTTACCCCTTCAGTCTCTGATTTTTCTCTCAAAGGAAAACACAGGACAAGTGATCTACAGAGTAGATGTGTATGTTGGAGTGGACAAAACAACTTTAACTTGGACTTTAGCAGGGTCAGTTCTGATCCGAAACACCTTATAATCTTCTTTTACACTGATTATGTATTTTTTTCTCTGATGACATTAGTACAGTCCTCTTTGTACCAAGCCCCCACCAACAATGTTGGGCTATGTGGTGATTTTTGCTTAGAGGATGCATTCAATATTGCAGCATGACATGATGCCCACTGGATCAAAAATACTTTTTTCCCATATAAAACCATACAAAAGTAATGATTATAAACAATAAAAAATCCTGAAATTACTTTTTGTACTATCAGAATGTGCTACAATATGCAATACAATAAAATTGTGAATGTCTAGAGCTCTATCAGTGAATCATTTTATGCTCTTCATGTCTGTGAGGAGCCAACAGGAAGTCAGCTGGCTCAGCCAGCAGAAGTCTCTAAAGCTGTGTTCAGACAGACATTAGTACTGAATTATGCAGCCCCCCTCAGGAAATTCACTCCACTCATGCAGCAGGGGCTTTTCAAAATTAGTGGCCTCTGCTCACTTCATTAAGTGGCACATTGAGCCCAGTTTTAACAGGTGAATACTTTAATGTATGTAACTTGATTAAGTGTTGACAAAATGACTAGAATTGTTTTATTCTATCAGAGTTGAGACATAATTAAAGGTTTATTATTTAAAAACCATTTTGGGGTATAGTTACTCTTTAAAATATGAATATGAATTAAACCCATGTTACTGTACATCCATGTCAAAATTAAAAAATCAAAAATTGATTAAATGTTTACCTTTCTCATTTGGTGCAGATTTTTTCACAGACTTGTCCGGAGGCTCTCCATCTGATGTTGTGCTTCCATCATTCTTCTCTGAGTGTTCAGCATCACCAGGTTCAGTCACTGGATGACACTAAGAAAACAGATGATTTTATTTACGCTTTAGTTCACCAGGTCATCACAACAGAGAAGGTTCTGATGTAACAGATTTAGACTAAACATGTTTCTAGACAATATAGGAGAACAGGGCAAGTTCTAAAACCTGGATTAAAACTATTAGAAATGCTATAATCGTCACCCCATGGTAGATACAGTAAAGTAGATGGTCTTAAATGTCTGCCATACATCAGTGATTGGCTGCAATAATATTGCAACAATTTTAAATTATGATTTTTAAAAGGTGTGGAGCAAATTTCAGATTATACACAGAGGGTAACCAGTTGTGTGAGAAGTGCGACATTCCAAAAAGAGTAATATTTATAGTTTAAATAATTTACAAATTCAATTTCTTCATTTTTGGACAGAACCCCAGTATTGTCCAAAATTGAGGAATTGACACCCGCTCATAAGACAGGATAAGGTTAGCTATCTTTGATTTAGGACTTGTCTTCCAGAAAATTTCATGCATAGAGAGGCCCAGACAGAGACAATGAATACAAAATTGAAGTTATTATTACATTACAAATGGTTATTTCATACCAGTCAGACTACAGTAAATCACATGTTCCAGATAATTGTGTTAAATGCCGGGACGAGAAGGATACATTTCTAGATTTGTATGAGAATGTCAGCCACAGGAATTCTGAAAGAACGTTTATTAAATGTGTGAGCCATGTAACTGGTAAAGCAGTTCCTCTTCGAGCCAAACTCTGTGTATTTGGAATTTGAAATGAAGACTTGTCACTTTACAGCAATCATGGTTTAGTGACTTTGCACTCCTCTGGAAAAACGTGGACATACATTCTATAGGAATATGGACCAAGGAATTGAAGGCTATCTTGCTTTGGAGTGATTTACTTATGTTGTGAAAAGGACAGACACAAACTTTACTTGTTTGTGACTTTTTGGAAAGTCACACTTTTGAAGGACTTTGCTATTTTTTTTTAGCTTTTTTGTCCTTTTTGCTTTGGGAGAGGGAATGTGTACTGATTGTTTAAATGTACATATTGTATACATTAAAACTCAAATAAAAATACCTTTTTTTCTAAATGTTATTATTATTAATTAACAAGATGAATTGTGTTGCAGTCACTTTCTATAGCATCTAATTTGGTTGTAAATTAAGGTGTAAGAGCTTACCTTTAGCTTGATTGCAGATGCATTCTTCTCTGACTCATCTACTGGAGGGAATGTGGAAAAAGCAGATTGGACAGTAGATCTATACCCATTTATCTCATGATAAGCTGTTGTACCATTGATTTGACTCACTGCTTCTCAGGTAACAGTCATCTCATCTGTTTATCATGTCTCTCATACCAACTACACAATAGATAACTCTGCATCATGCATTCAAATCATTCACTAGCCATAGCCTAGTGTAACAGTTTCCCTTTCCCTCTTGTGTCTTGTTTGTTAAATGTTGTAGTGTTTAGGACTTGTAGCTGTAGTATTAGTAATAAATGTGTATATAACTAAAATGAACTTGTTTGTGTTTTCTTGTGCTTGCATCTCAGTCACTTAACCTTAAAAGACCTACACCCTTGCCAAATCATAATTACGATCAATAACAATCATAATTCTAAGTGACCTCTCTTGTATGGCCAACAAGGAGGATTATTTCCCTATTATCATACCTGCTCTAATATGAGTTAAGTCCCTGACGAATAATTTCATATTGAAGTTGTGCACAATAATAATTCATAATTCCCCATAAAATCAATAACTATTTGAGTGCACATATTCCTACAGATATGAATACTTTTCATGAGGACATATTTCATTTCATACTGTCACTTGCAATTGTGGATTTTAACATCCACGGGACAGGCGGGCTTCCTCGTGCTTCTGTATTTTTGGAGCCACATATCATGCGCGCTGCCAAGCTGTCTGAGAGTGTGCACATTACAGACTTCCTCTAGCTGAGCCAGCTAACGCCCTGTCAGCTCCCCATACACATGAATGGGATAAAATTATTGAATTATACAACTGGTCTTGAATTTCAAGGTGTTTGTAACAGTCAGAAATAATCCATGTCTACATAGTTTTCGAATAGGCCTACTGTTACATGAATTTTCCATCTGAATTTGAACCCTAAAATATATATACACTAAATAAATAGTTATATGTACACTAGAAATTCAGATAGACGAATTTGAAATTAAAATATTTCAGTGCTGGAAATTCAGAGGTATTTAATGTTCAACATTAGATATTCAGTTGTTAGTAAAGTTAAAGTCTGTATGGCTATTTTCTTCCATATTCACCTTTCTTATCTGATGCAGTTGGTACTTCAACTGTGATTTCAGACTCTCCTGACGTTGTTTCGTTGTTCCTCTCTGAGTGTTCAGCTTCACTGGGTTCATTCACTGGATCACCCTACAAAACAGATGATTTGTTTTACAATAAATTCCTCAGGTTAGACCCACTGACAACATGAAACCAAGAAAACAGCATCTGGATAAATAGAGATAACATAACAAGTTGAAGATCAACAACATGCAGTGGTGTCACGATCAAGAGAGTGATAAAACAAAAATAAAGTCTGTTAAGGGAGTCATTGAGTCAAAACCTTTTCAGTTTAAGATGAAGATAAAATAAAATATCTCATATCTTTCTGAAGACTTAGATGTGCTACCAAAAAAACTTCCTGTGAATAAAGGTTTTGGATAGAAAGAACTTGGAACTGTCCTAAATGCAGCTGTCTGATGATGACAATAATGCCTTTACCTTGGCTTCAGTCTCACTCTCCTCTAACTCCTCGACAGCAGTGCAGGCTATTGTAGGAAAAACAGAAAACACATGATGAGCTTCAAAATCATAATGTTTGGTTAGTTAGCTACCTGAGGTTTATTAAACTTTATTTTCAAAACTTAAAATTGCAAAAACTTAAACTGCATTACCAGAGGGACAGAGCAGTGTACTACTGAATCAATGTACTTTGGTTTCTATTATTAATTCTGAATTATTAGTTTGATTAGTTTTCTTTTTTCTTGAAAGGGTTCAAATGAGACTGAAATAGCCATGAAAAGTTTCAATTAAAGAGTGAGTGTACTGTGTAACCCTGCTTGGTCCCTCCCTTTACCAGAGTGGGTGGGATTGTTCAAACACTGGCAGTATGAGAGAGTAGTAGTAGTAACAAACTTGTGCTGTAGCTACAAGTCAACCTATGACAGAACGCTGACTTTACTGCTTTATGTGAGGATTTGATTGGCTGTATGAAAACAAGTTGTCTATCTAAGTAGTATGGAAGTTAATTCCATTGAATTAATGTAAAAGGGGTGCCATCATGAAACCAAAAATAAAAGTTTTACCCCTTCAGTCTCTGATTTTTCTCTCAAAGGAAAACACAGGACAAGTGATCTACAGAGTAGATGTGTATGTTGGAGTGGACAAAACAACTTTAACTTGGACTGTAGCAGGGTCAGTTCTGATCAGAAACACCTTATAATCTTCTTTTACACTGATTATGTATTTTTTTCTCTGATGACATTAGTACAGTCCTCTTTGTACCAAGCCCCCACCAACAGCGTTGCGCTATATGGTGATTTTGGCTTAGAGGATGCACTCAATATTGCAGGATCACATGATGCCCACTGGACCAAAAATACTTTTTCCCATATAAAACCATACAAAAGTAATGATTATAAACAATAAAAAAAATCCTGAAATTACTTTTTGTATTATCAGAATGTGATACAATAAAATTCATGTCTGTGAGGAGCCAACAGGAAGTCAGCTGGCTCAGCCAGAAGTCTCTAAAGCTGTGTTCAGACAGACATTAGTACTGAATTATGCAGCCCCCCTCAGGAAATTCACTCCACTCATGCAGAAGGGGCTTTTCAAAATTAGTGGCCTCTGCTCACTTCATGAAGTGGCACATTGAGCCCAGTTTTAACAGGTGAATACTTTAATGTATGTAACTTGATTAAGTGTTGACAAAATGACTAGAATTGTTTTATTCTATCAGAGTTGAGACATAATTAAAGGTTTACTATTTAAAAACCATTCTGGGGTGTAGTTACTCTTTAAAATATGAATATGAATTAAACCCATGTTACTGTACATCCATGTCAAAATTAAAAAATCAAAACTTGATTAAATGTTTACCTTTCTCATTTGGTGCAGATTCTTTCACAGACTTGTCCGGAGGCTCTCCATCTGATGTTGTGCTTCCATCATTCTTCTCTGAGTGTTCAGCATCACCAGGTTCAGTCACTGGATGACACTAAGAAAACAGATGATTTTATTTACCCTTTAGTTCACCAGGTCATTACAACAGAGAAGGTTCTGATGTAACAGATTTAGACTAAACATGTTTCTAGACAATATAGGAGAACAGGGCAAGTTCTAAAACCTGGATTAAAACTATTAGAAATGCTATAATCGTCACCCCAGGGTAGATACAGTAAAGTAGATGGTCTTAAATGTCTGCCATACATCAGTGATTGGCTGCAATAATATAGCAACAATTTTAAATTATGATTTTTAAAAAGTGTGGAGCAAATTTCAGATTATACGCAGAGAGTAACCAGTTGTGTGAGAAGCGCAACATTCAAAAAAGAGTAATATTTGTAGTTTAAATAATTTACAAATTCAATTTCTTCATTTTTGGACAGAATCCCAGTATTGGCCAAAATTGAGGAATTAACACCCGCTCATAAGACAGGTTAAGGTCTGATATCTTTGTTATTTAAAGCAGTTCCTCTTCGAGCCAAACTCTGTGTATTTGGAATTTGAAATGAATACTTGTCACTTTACAGCAATCATGTTTATTGACTTTTCACGCCTCTGGAAAAATGTGGACATAACTTCTATAGGAATATGGACCAAGGAATTGAAGCCTGTCTTGCTTTGGAGTGATTTACTTATGTTGTGAAAAGGACAGACACAAACTTTACTTGTCTGTGACTTTTTGGAAAGTCACACTTTTGAAGGACTTTGCTATTTTTTTTAGCTTTTTTGTCCTTTTTGCTTTGGGAGAGGGAATGTGTACTGAGTGTTTAAATGTACATATAGTATATGTTAAAACTCAAGTAAAAATATCTTTTTTTATAAATGTTATTATTGTTAATTAACAAAATGAACTGTGTTGAAGTCACTTTCTATAGCATCTAATTTGTAAATTCAGGTGTAAGAGCTTACCTTTAGCTTGATTGCAGATGCATTCTTCTCTGACTCATCTACTGGAGGGAATGTGGAAAAAGCAGATTGGACAGTGGATTTTAATCTTACATTTATTGTTGAGTTTTTAATGCTGCATGATTACTATACTTTGACAATGTCCAACCTTTATCTATTTTCTGATCCACTTAACCTATACAGAGTATAGGGTGTCTATACCCATTTATCCCATAATAAACTGGCAGATTTATGTGTTGGCCATGTGAACAGTAATATAAGGCTTACATCTATGAAACATACAATTTGAAGCAGCTTTATCAAGACTTGTTGATAAGTTTACAGTAACAGATACAGAACATTCTGGAGACAATCTTAAAATTTATGTTTCAGAACAAATAAAATTATATTGTTATTAAAATAAAATATTTTTTCACATCAACAAAATTAACCCTTTTGTAGTTTTGGTCTTTAGTCTGTTTGTAACATCACAATTTCAGCAACAATTTTGTTGTGACTTCAGTGTTTTCAAACTTACAAAAATGAAACCCAAGTTGTATTCAAGCACAATTTTGCTTTAAATCTCACCTGTTTGATTTTGCTGAGACACAGAGGAATTGATCCTCTCTTCTTCCTGGGATTTGGGGTCCAGCTGGTCTTTGTCATCATACATCAGTCCACTGTAGCAGTGTGGATCATTTTCAGACACCAAGTCATCTATGTTCTTCAATAATGCTATTATCTCATTTACATCCATCATACTGTTGTTACATGTAAGGTATCTTTTTTCACCACTATTGGCTTTCAACTCTGTCAATGCACTTTCACATTTTTCATCTGACTTATGAGTGACAACTGTCAGTAAATAAGGAAGTGATCCTTTTCCAAAAGTTTTTTCTAGCCACTGCACTCCTGAACTATACTGGCTGATATGCAAACCATTTTGTAACAGTAAGAGAAAGGCATGGATTCCCCTCTTTAATGGGAATTTGTCAATGTTTTGAAGACCAAGCATGTTAATGACATATATGCACCGTCCAAACAAATCATACAGTTTGTGTGAAAATTGTTCCTCATTTGTTTGCACATCATGGTCAAGTAGGAGGTTTTTCGATCCAATCTCAATGGAATTTGTGTCACCAACTAACACAAGTGTGAGATCAGTTGTCACTGAAACAAAATAAAGAATAATATCATAATGTTGCAATCACTGAAGCAACACACTTTTTGACATTTTTCTGAAATACAATACAAAATAGGGAAATGGATTAAAGTATTTCTTACATTTCTTGATTTCTCTTGCAACACTCTGACTTGTGCACTCCAGCCTGTCGCTCTCCCCTGCAGTCTGCTCACTAATGTCACTGCTGTTTTCATCATGGACCTCTTTAACTTCATCAGCCTCTCCTGCTGAATGGTCAAAGTAGCCAAATGTGAGGATATTGTTTATTGAGTTTTCATAATTCTCCACGGTGTTTGAAACGTGACTTAAATATAATCTGAAAAACTTGTTTTATTATTATTATTCCTGATGTTCTAAAAGTTCAAAAGTCAATTTCAGAAACTTAATTCCCACTATATATATATATATATATATATATATATATATATATGTTTAGATGTCACATATTCAAGAAATTATGTTCAAATTCCTAAAATTCATCTAGCTCAATTTAGATGTAAAACTTCATGTTGAGTCACTGAGACTGAGATGCTCAAAATGCCTTGGTTAAATCATGGATCTATTCAGAAGAACTGGATATTGCGTTCTAAGATATCACCCCAATCATTTCTATGAATGTTGCTTACAGAAAAAGGGTCCAACCCAGTACCCACACACTGCGAGAAGCCACCTCAGGGAGCAAGCAAGTATTCGTACAGAACCTTCAACAACTTGCTTAAACTCTGGTGCTTTCATGATTTGTCACTTTAATATGCAATTCAGAACTAAGCTGTTGTACCGTTGATTTGACTCACTGCTTATCAGGTAACAGTCATCTCATCTGTTTATCAGGTCTCTCATACCAACTACACAATAGATAACTCTGCATCATGCATTTAAATCATTCATTAGCCATAACCTTGTGTACCAGTTTCCCTTTCCCTCTTGTGTCTTGTTTGTAAAATGTTGTAGTGTTTAGTACTTGTGGCTGTAGTATTAGTAATAAATGTGTATGTAACTAAAGTGAACGTGTTGGTGTTTTCTTGTGCTTGTATCTCAGTCACTTAACCTTAAAAAGACAATATTGAAAACTCCAAAGAGAGGAATTCAGAACACAGAAATTCAGATAGATGAATTTGAAATTAAAATATTTCAGTGCTGTAAATTCAGAGATATTTAATGTTCAACATTAGATATTCACTTGTTTATAAAATTAAAGTCTGTCTGGCTATTTTCTGCCATATTCACCTTTCTTATCTGATGCAGTTGGTACTTCAACTGTGATTTCAGACTCTCCTGACGTTGTTTCATCGTTCCTCTCTGAGTGTTCAGCTTCACTGGGTTCATTCACTGGATCACACCTACCTGAGGTTTATTAAACTTTATTTTCAAAACTTTAAATTACCTTTGTCGTTTGCCACAGGTGGATTTTCAAATTCGACTTCAGGCTCCCCTCCGGCTGCTGTGTTGTCATGGTCCTCTGCCTCCATCTTATCTGTTCCTCATTCTTTACAGAATAACAGGACAAAGTCACAAACACAAATACTGAAATAAAATATTTCTGTAGGTGTGAATTGCCTTTCAAGCTGACTGGACAGAGTATTAGATAAAGACAAGGACTATATCTAACATATAACTCATCTTGGTGAACATGCTGAATATTTCACTGAAGGTGAGAAAAGTCCAAATTTTGCGATGTGGAAAAGAAACATCGTTTTCCATTTTTCCTGTCTCCTTTTTCAATGAGTGGACCAAGAGCTGAGTTATTATTTTAGGCATATCAGTAAGACATGAACATTAATTACAAGGTATATTAGCCACAGCTTGTCCAACATGATTTTTTTGTAATAAAATTTCTGTCAGCCAGGGGTGTTTCTAGGATTTGACGACACTCAGAGCTTAGCCTGGACCTCTGTAGGTGGGTCCATTCTTCCCCAGATTTTTTTTTTCATAAACAAGCTCTATTATAATTCTTTTTTATAGACTCTGGCACCTTATTTACATTCAAAGTACATGTCTTAATCACTGAAAAATTGAAATGTGTACCTCAAAATCTGTTGTTTACCTTCCAGATTAATTATGCTAGTAATTAGTATTAGTATTGACTAGAAGCATACTTCACAACTGCTATCATCAAAACATATATTGACATGATATCTATGAATAAAAGAATAGAGAAAAAAATCACACACACACACACACACACACAAACACACACACACACACACACACACACACACAATTTTCAAATCCAGTTCATGCAGTGTGGTTCTGCACTGCTGCACTGTTCACTTCTCCATCATCTGTTGCTGTCTGTCTTTATCTCCAGTGAAAGGATTTTTTTCAGGGTGAGTGGGAGGCCCCCTAAAACTACTAGTTTTGTCGCGGGGCGGGCGTGTCACGGAGAAGGATACATGGTGTCGACCGTGTCCTCATAGATGCGCACAGTAAGGCGGTCCTTTGTATCGCTGTATTTCTCCACACTGAGTTGAAATGAAACGAGTGCCCATAAATTACATTTAACTGTAAATAAATACTGGTAATAATTAAACGTAGGGCATATGGGTGACAGACAGACCAATCAGTCTGCTGCACATATTAATGTCATAATTCATCCTCTGAAAGCTGACTCATCGGTCTCTCATGAAAGCGGCTCCAGTCTGCCTGCTAACTTCAGCACAGAGGGTTGGTTTGTTTTACACACCCGCGTAGCAGGAGCTGGCAGTGATTTGTTGGTTCGTGTTAACAGTCGTCTCCGTGTCTCATACGAGGTTACTGTGTTCAAACATTAAACAAAATAAGTGCTCCTAGAAGCTACAACAGAGACTGCAGTAGGTAGCCAGTCTGAGCCACTAACAGCTGTAAAGTGATGAAAGTCTGAGTGAGTTACGTTATTTCTGAATTTGAGAGGTGGCTCAACGGCGTCACACGCATTATGTTTTTTGTCAAGCTTCACATAGACTTACATGTAAAATTATATTCGCGGCTACACTCAAAACATTCAGGGCTTAAGCCCTGGCAAACTTACCTGGCAACACTGATGGTCCCTACCAAAAATAAAACCAAATCCAGGCCCCTATTACATAAGTTAGACTATTTAGCCCAAACCTAATAAAAGGAACGATATAATTTGCTAGTATCATCTTTTTGGTATGGTCTGCACCTTCCATGGTAATTTTGAAATGAAATCACAGCTTTAGAAAGTTCTGCAGAACACACTACTCCATCTTCCCTCAAACTTCCAACTGGTTGTTACCCCCTTACTTTATAACTTCACATCTTGTTCCCTTGTACCTACATGTATGTATCAGTATATACTGTACTGGTAAAACTAAATTGGGAATAATTTCACTGTATGTTGCAGGCTGTAGTGATTCCCACAAGTCTTTACACAAAACAACTATAACAATGTTAAATAAACTCACCATTGCTTTGTGTTTTCATAGCTGTGCCTCTTCCCAGTAGATAACAGTTATCAAATGGAAACACATAGGCGTATATATATCCTTCATTTCTGGGTGTATCCCTCCGAAACCTATCCTATCCGCTTTTCACAAGGCAAGACTTCAGCATGTGCATTTCTTGTAAATCAGTGACAACAAGGGAAAGTGAAAGTTGGACCATAAAGTCAGGAGTTTAATCAAAATAATACAAGCAGAGGTTTTTGAGATGATTTAAAGAGGTTTGAGCATCATTGTGGCTCTGTCATGAAACTCTTGAATTGTGTCTCCCAAATCAACAAACAGAAATAAGGACAGAGCTACAGATCTGAGGTGAGGTTTGAAAGTTTCTTACAGCAGATAGTTGGTTAGCACATTACTTAGTTATTTTCTTGTAACCATTATTGTGAAAATCTATAAATAAATATAATCTTAAAAAATCATCACACAAGTAAGTTTAAGGAAAGTTGTTCTGGAGGGTGCAGTTGGTCTGCACCCTCCATGGAAATTTTGAAATGAAATCACAGCTTTAGAAAGTTCTGCAGAACACACTACTCCATCTTCCCTCAAACTTTCAACTGGTTGTTACCCCCTTACTTTATAACCTCACATCTTGTTCCCTTGTACCTACATGTATGTATCAGTATATACTGTACTGGTAAAACTAAATTGGGAATAATTTCACTGTATGTTGCAGGCTGTAGTGATTCCCACAAGTCTTTACACAAAACAACTATAACAATGTAAAATAAACTCACCATTGTTTCATGTTTTCATAGCTGTGCCTGTTCTGTGTAGATGACAGTTATCAAATGGAAACATATACGCATATATATATCTTTCATTTCTGGGTGTGCTCCTCACAAACCTCTCATATCCGCTTTTTACAAGGTGAAGAGTTCAGCATGTGCATTTCTTGTAAATCAGTAAAAACAAGGGAAAGTGAAAGTAGCACAGCTCTAACTGTAACATAGCTCTAACTCAGGATATCCCTGAAACATTGTGACAGTACCATTAATACTAAATTAAACATTCAGTTAGTGGAGTTTGTGTTTCACATAACATGACAAGAAAGGTGATAAACACAGTTAATGGAGGTACAAGATCAGGTTTTATGGGTTTAAATATATTCTTAGATGGAATTGCTAAAACTGATTTCAAACGATCTCACCACTCTAAATGTTACCGTTGAGATCTGAGTTGCCAGGTTTATGTGTTTCTGTGAAAAGTGGCTAATTATGAGTGACAGAGCAGGACAAGGGTGATATGCGACTTAATCAAGCAACCCTCAACTTCAAGTTATATTCAGTGTCGACTAGCTGCAGCTTGGCAATAGGCCTTGTAGTAGAGTTGGTGATGAATGAACGGTGGTGAATCTGAAGCTCTGTAAATTCTATTGACACAGTCAGACATTCAAACCAAAACTGCTGAAATTCCATGCAACGTGACCTAAATTGACACGAGTAAAATGCAGTTCCTTGTTTAGAAACTAGTGAACTAATTAGACTAATTTTTCATATTGTAGGCTGATAAAGACTAAGACCTTCAGGGGCAGAACAGAAAGAGACAGCATCCGAGTTGCAAATGACTTCAATGTTTGCTATTTCAATTCTCCTTGGCCAAGTACTTCAATAAACATTTTCAGCTTCAAGACATCAAAGGCTCGTGTCCATTTCTCTCCACCGAGGTGCTGACCATCGCTCAAAATATCCACAACAAGCTCTACCTCAGGATTTCCCGGAAACCTCGTAACAGTACTAATAACACTAAAAAAACATGAATCTGTTAGTGGAGTTTGGCTTTCACATAATAATATAAGAAAGACAATAAACACAGTTAATAAAGGTACAAGGTCAGGTTTTATGGGTTTAAATATATTCTTATGCCTACCATACACTAAAAGACTTTTAAAAGACTAAAATTTGACACCCTCTCATCTAAAGACATCAGTCACTGAGCTTTTAGTCACAGACTAAGATTTTGCAAAGACTGGGGATCTTGCAGAGTCACTATTTGCAAGACTACAACTAGATTCCTTTTGAGATTATTTCCCTTCCTGCTCCTGGTGAAACTTGCAAGAAGAAAAATGGTTGAACAATGGAGAGACAGAAACAGAAGCTGCTCTTGTGTGTGCATCGGTTTGTTCTGAAAAACCAGCCAAAAGAAAATGTTAATTATGTCAATCATTCATAATTCAATCATGTGTGGAAAAGCAGTAAATACACTGTAGACACACAGCAGCTGACAGAAAGAGGAGGTCAGAATATACAGAGAAATATTAGCTTTTTCTGGATGAATAAATGTTAATGTAACTTGTAAAAAGGGAAGCTAAAGGGCAACAAGAATGCTGAACTTTCAGGTTTCATCAGGACTCATTAATAACACCATCAATTACATCATGTTTAATCAGGAAAGTAGTTTAAAAACACACAATCATTTACTGCATACTGCTGTTAGAAACTGGGTACAATCAGCCACCATCAGTAATCAATACAAACACATATCATTAGGCTGTAAACCATTAATCAAACCAATAACTAACAGCAGTCAATGTCACACAACCTTATCATACTTTAGCAGTTACCTGGTGTTTCTGTAGTGGTGACAAAACATTAATAAATATACATATTAGTAGTTTGAATTAAACTGATGCTCCTGCGATCTCTGCCAAACTCCCTTTAAGAAATATGACATTAGCAATTCCAAAAACACATAACTCTAGAAACACAAAAGAAAAGGCGTCATATATCGACAGTCTTCTTGTCAATCAATATAATAGATAAAGATAAACTGTATTTCCGTACAAACTTTACAATTTGGATTTTGTTCGCTCAACGCGCCACCAGCCTCCGTTGGTTAGCTGCAGTATTTTAGGAAGAGAAGGCGGTGGGAATGAGAGGAGAACAGTTACAAAAATTAAAATTTCTCAAAATCTCTCTTGGTTGGTGGATCAGATACATGCCGAATTAAACACGGACTCATAACACTGTTGATCCAAAATTTATCGTGTGTGACGGTATTTCAGTTTTTGCGGTCGTTACAGTAACTATGCTGCTTCCCGTTTGCTGCTGGGGACAGCGCACCTTCACTATTGCATGACTAAGACTACATACAAGACTAAAGACTATTATACATGTTTGAGTTTATCGGAATGTCAAAACGATCATGAAAACGAACATGGTAAAACTCATGATTTTATTGCCACATTAGAAATTTGTCTGTGACAGTGAAATCATTTGAAAAGTCGTCTGGTGTAAGGCCAGCATTAGATGGGATTGCTAAAACTGATCTCAAACAATCTCGCTGTTCTGGAATGAGAGAGAGTTGCTATAGAGATGAGCTCCTGAATACATCTCAAACTTGGATCTAAGCAGTGGGACATTTTGCAAAATAACCTTCAAATAATCTTCAGAAAACGCTCTAAAGAAGAGGTAACAGCATAATTCAGCAAGAACAGAAGAGGAAATATCATCTTTGGATATATTTTTTAAAACAGAACAACTAGCTAGCTGTGAACTGCTACCTGCTACCTGCCACTGTTACCAACATTCCAAAGGAGAAACTGCACTTAGAAAGCTAACAGAAGAGTTATTTTGTGAAGATAAGAAGAAGAAATGAAGGGGTCCTTGTTGGTGGTATTCTCTCTCTCTGTCTGCATTTACAGCAGCCTCTCCTAGTTCCAACTATGTAGTGTCTTTGTCCATGTCTACGTCTTCATCTGTGTCATCGTGTGGAGTGCAAAGTCGTGTTTGGATTGACTACAGAACAGTTTATTTAGGTAAGTTCAGTTGTCAATGAGACTTTGGTTCTTCCTTGAAAAGGACCTCAATTCGCTTTAGGAGGCATATTTTCTTATTTTCCTGCAGTAATAGAGTTGTTTAATCAAATGAAATGTCTAAGCAATGATCGCAAATTACTTAACAACACGCAACACCTGATATTTAAATATAATATCAGCTGATGTTAGTTTTGTCCAGTGAAGTTGTTTTCAATTGTGTGACATTTAAAATGTTTAAACCATGAAAAAATGGTAAATAAACCATGAAACCACCGGTTTCATATTCACAACCGTCCATCACAGAGTCCAGTCATCAATGCGTACACAGTTTGAAGTTGGGGGTTGCCATGTAATCAAGTTGAGTATCCCCCTTATCCAGCTTATCAATCGTTATCATACTTAACTCACTTTTCACAGAAAACACACAAATCTGGCATCTCTGCAGAGATCTTAACCATTAACATTATGTTAAGTTAAAATGGCTAGTCAGTGGTTACAGAGCTGAGTAGTTTTTAGCAGATTTTTAAATTTGGTTTTGAACGTACTGATGGAACTGCAGCTCTTCGTATCATAAGGCAGGACATGCCACTGAGTTGTGGCTATCACAGAGAAAGCTGATTGTCCAAATGCAGTGCAAAGAAATAGTACAATCTGGTATAGAGGATATTCTGGAGGATCTAATAGAATTTACTGAGTGAGTTTACACACAGTCTAAGGTTGTTTTTTTCCATCTGTTGTTGTTTAATATTTGTTTTTGTTGTTTAATATTCCAGAGGGAAGTCCAACATTTTACTTGTGGGTCCAACAACTCCTAGAGGTGTAGTCCACATCGATGAAGTAGAAGGCCATGTAAGGTTAATAAGCTTTGTTTATTTATTCAATGAATAAAATACTTAAGTAGCAGCAACTATGACTCTGAATGATGCTGTCTTTTTTCACAGAGGGCAGAATGAGACCTACACACTGTTGGGGAAAAATCCAAACCGGATCAGCTGTGCGAAGGTAAGGTGTTATAAAGTATGACCCAAACTGTCCCAAACTGGAGCAGTGAGCTAAACTTGAAAGTTCTAAGAGAGAAAATAAGAATATGCTGTTAGTCTTACTTGAATGCCTTTATATGTAACACAGTAATGATTGTACAACATGCAAAGCATTAAAAAGACCCCATTTCAGCTCACTCTTTCAATACATTATGATTATGCTTCTCACTTTAAGTAGTGGATTTTCTCTTTTATGTTTTTTACTTTTAGACCCTTCCTTGCCATAACATATAATATAAGATTATTGCAGATTGGAGTAGAGTCATTTCATCTGAATAAATCATTCTTTCTCTTGATAAAATCTATAGGAAAAATACAGTATGCACAACTCAAAGGTCCAAGCACACCTGAAGGTTCCACTGGTGATACTTGTCTAGCCAAAAGGAAGTCATGACAGTACATGTTACATAACTTGCTAACACACAATATATGCACTTTGTTTTTAGAGCGTATAGAGAAATTAAAACTCACCTGGAAGAAAACATGAATGCTTTCAGTGCTATCTAGAACATGGGGTAGAGGTGCACTTGTTCTCTCTTGTGGCAGAAATGAGTATTACAACAATAAACACTTGAAATCCAAACAAAAAAACCTGCCAAAACTTTTCACCCATTTTTACAGACAAAAGAAAAACTTTGAAAAATCATCCTGGCAAAACCTTTTTTTCACCTGTTCTTAAGTCATAAACACAGGAGAGAAAAAATAATTTAGATCAGACTTAGAAATTGCATGTCCAGAAATTTTTTTCTTCTCACTTGCCTTTCAGGGCTTCCGTATAAATGTTTACATATTTTGAATGTATGTATATAAATTTAATCTCTGCATAATGAAGCAACAATACAACAGCACTTTTATACCGATATGTTTTTGTCCGTATCATGTTTGTGACATTGTAAAGATCCTAAAATTGTAAATATATTTTCCTGGATGTTGCAATAAAGATATAAATATTTTTATCTTACTGCTTTTTATTTATTATATTATTATATTTTTTTGTTGTTATAATAGTTGCAGTTAATCATTCATTTAAGCTGTTCCTGATATCTAAACTGATGAGCTGAAGTTGATGAGGATTACATTGTCATGAGTAATAAATATGGAACAAGTACTCACAAAAATATGTTTCGGAAACAGTTACCACAACTCAAAAAAAAAAAAAATCATCTAATTTATAAAAGAAATTAACAGGTTACAAACTTACTTTTCCTCTAGACCTACCAAAAATAAAACATTTACTACTCTTGAATCCTTTTCATTACAGTCATGATCAAAGGTTACTCTTTTTAAGAAAATGTTTAAGAAGTCAGACGTCTAACATTTACAGAGGCACAAATTTAGTTAAAAAAAAGTTTTATCTCAGCTTTTTAAAAGTTGTCTTCCTAATTTTAGCTTACTGCTCTTTTTCATATGCACTCCTGTTACGCCATAAGCAACTTTGCTGCAGTGATTTTGGGATCTTAAAACGGTTCATACAGATTTACACAAAAGTTGGGTGTTGTTTTTTTTTTTTTTTTGCATTTTTATGCATCTTTGCACAAAAATGACTGTGTGGACACACTGTGGATTTTTTTTACACTGAAAGCACATTTGAAGGATCTTTTAATAGCCAGTATGAACTGGAGGAATGATTACAGCGAGGAAAACCTCTTTCACTGTTCATATGGACACCTGACTGCTGGTTTAACACAGTTGAAAAACTGAGAACCTGTCCTTGAAGGTTGAGCAACGATTCAAAATAAGATTCAAGCTTTGCCCAGTTGGTGATCCAGTTTGAGATCTGGGAAGATGAGACTGAACAACCATTTAATTACTTAATTTTAAGAGCATAAATCACAGTCCCTTTATGAGACCACATAGCCTGCAATATGTAGTTCAGGTGTAAAGAATGGAATTACAGTAGATGAATCAGACTTAAAGGTTGACTGAACTGGGATCCATCAGGATGGAGTAGTGGCAGAGTCTCAGTGATGGACAGTGGAAGAAGTACTCAGATCCTTTACTGAAGTAAAAGTACCAATACAGAAAAAAATACTCCATAACAAGTAAAAGTCCTGCATGAAAAGAAGTACATAAGTATTATGAGCTTGATGTAGTTAAAGTATCGCAGTAAAAGTACATAAGTATTATGAGCTTGATGTAGTTAAAGTATTGCAGTAAAAGTACATAAGTATTATGAGCTTGATGTAGTTAAAGTATTGCAGTAAAAGTACATAAGTATTATGAGCTTGATGTAGTTAAAGTATTGCAGTAAAAGTAGTGGTTTGGTCCCTCTGACTGATATATTATTATATATGACATCATTAGATTATTAATAGTGAAGCATCAGTGTTAGAGCAGCATGTTACTGTTGTAGCTGCTGGAGGTGGAGCTAGTTTACACTACTTTATATACAGTTAGCTAGTTTAGTCCAGTGGTTCCCAACCTAGGGGTCGGGCCCCTCCAAAGGGTCAGCAGATAAATCTGAGGGGTGGTGAGATGATTAATGGGAGAGGAAAGAAGAAAAAACAAAGTTCTGATACACAAATCTGTTTTCAGTTTTTGGACTTTTTCTCTAATCTTTGATTTTTGCTGAAATATTGGATCATTTGAACATTTATTGAAATGAAAGCATGTGAGAAGTTTAGAGGGAAAAATCACTATTTGGTGGAGCTGTTAACAACTTATAGACATGTGAAATGTGACCCCGACTACACACTGCTTTATGTAAGACGTCAAAAGCCAAAAAGGTTGGAAACCACTGGTTTCATCTTTAACAATGTGTTGTATTTTAAAAGCTTATTATATTATCCATTGTGTCAAATCTTCATCTGAAATAGAGAAGAGATGGAAGTGATTGTTCAGGTGTTTCTATGGGACGTCTCCTCACACAGAGAAAGTGTGTTTTAATAAACCATTAAAATCAGGTGGTGTGTAGGCATCATATCACTCTGGATGGAGGCTGAAACTTTTCTCTACATTTGGCAGAAACTGCTGAGAGGTTGGAGCCAGAGCGTCATGTATATTCATAGTGCTGCAGGTGAAACCTGCTGAGTCATTGTAAAGTCTAACCAAAAAACAGACACACAACACAGTCATCGTCACAGGAGGAAAACAGAAAGTTCATTCTCAAGTTTATTGTTGGATACAAAAATTCTACAGTGTCAGAAAAGGATGCAGTGAACTCACTAACGTGGAGTCTGTCAGCCTCAGGGGGAGCCTCACTGTGAGCTTTCAGTCGTTTGAATTGCTCTTCGTCTGCAAGCTGCTGCTCCAGTAGCAATTTTTAAAAAAAAATGTATAGAACCACCTACAGTTGAAATTGTATCAAACGCTACAGACTTGTTTAGCATCCCCATCTGTACAACTTTGCTGAATCTGGTAACCATGGAATATTACATTTAAGAGATATGGCAGTTATTAAACAGCATGTTGGTGTTTCACTAATGGCCACAAGGTGGGTCTGTTGGTGCTATGATTCAGTATATCATGCAGTTTCTCATGGAGAACTTGTGTACTGAGTTTCATTTTATTAAAGGCAACAAAATTGCAGAAATATCATGTTATAATATTACAGTAGTGCCCCCTGTGGGTAGAATTGTATCAAACATTACACAGTTATGCAGTGTGGCTGTATGCACAACGTTCCCAAATTTGGTTGCAATCCAATTCAGTATTGAAGAGTTGTGGTCCCTTTAGTGCATCAAGCCACGCCTTGAAAAGTTTGGTAAACAATTACAGACAAATGGTAAGTGATACCAAAAAACAAACACATAAGTTTTGTTCGGGGTCCTCTAAATATGGTATGTACCAATTTTGGTAAAGATTAGATAAAATACAGTTGTACTCATAAGTTTACATAACCTGGCAGAATTTGTAAGATGTTTACCACTCATAGTGTATATGGTTGTGACCAAAAAGTTCAATTTTGATCTCATCACTCTAAATGACTTTGTTCCAGAAGTTTTGAGGCTTGTCTAGGTGCTGTTTTGCAGATTGTAAGTGGGATGATTTGTGGCGTTGGTGCAGTTTCTGGCAACTTGACTGTGCAGCCCATTTTTGTTGAAGTACCTCGTTATTGTGCATCTTGAAGCAGCCACACCACGTTTTTGCAGAGGAATCTGTATTTCAGCTGAAGTTGCATGTGGGTTTTTTTTTTTGCACCCTGAACAATTTTCCTGGCAGTTGTGGCTAAAATCTTTGTTGGTCTACCTGACCGTGGCTTGGTGTCAGCAGAACCCCTAATTCCTAATTTCCACTTCTTTATCAGAGCTTGAACACTACTGATTGGCATTTTCAAATCTTTGGATATCTCTTTATATCCTTTTCTTGATTTATAAAGTTCAACTTCCTTTTCTCAACGGTCCTTTGACAGTTCTTTTGCCTTCTCCATTGCTCAGTATCCAGTAAAGTCAGAGCAGCCCTGGATGAAATGTGCAGGGGTCTCTTAAGAGCTGAGAAATTCATTGACTATTTATGCAAAGACACTAATTGCAAACAAAGAAGTCACAGATGTGGAAACTTACCCTTCATAGCCATTTAAACCTGTGTGTGTCAACATGTGTGTATATTATCAGGACATACATTCTATGTATGAAAACTTTCAGGGCCATTTGGGTGAATTCAGTTAACATTATGATTTAAAAAGAGCACAATTATGTGAAAATAAATGGCTTCACCTGACCACTAACCCTAAATAAAAGTTTTAAGCACGATCTGTCATATTTTCCAAATGGCCAATTTTTCACAAATTCTGCCACTTATGAGCACAACCATATGTGCCAACAGAAGCAAAATATTCTCCCCCCAAAATCCAAAATTTTTCCAGGTGCAAATGGGTGTGGCCTATATCAGTTGAATCAGTTTCATCCAAGGAATACACTGTGCAAATATTGTTTTGCCACGCCTCACGATTCATGAGTTATTAGACTAAATGTAAAACATGATATAACTGACCACATGGTGGCGCTATAGGCACTATGTTTTAATATGCTAAGCAATTCCACATGGGACACCTGTACATGAAGTTTGAATAGTTTAGCACTTTTAGTTTTTGAGATATCAACTTTAAAACATTTCTCCCATAGACTTTCCATTATAAATTTTAATACTTTAAAAGAAAAATTACAAGTTACAATAAACTAATAGCATACACCTCCTTAAGAAGATGTACAGTTTGGCATTTAAACTAATTTTGCATGACAAACAATACAGAAGTAGATAGATGCCAAAAAACAGGGAAATAATAACTTGCATGTGCATTTTCTGAAGAAAACAGCCCTCACACATTTTTAAATCTTTAAATCATTTTTAAGTCTTTTAGTGCCACCTACAGGTGAAATGGTATTGAATGCTTGTTCAGCATCCCCATGTGTTCAACTTTGCTGGATTTGGTTACCATGGAATATTACATGAAAGAGATATGTCAGTTAATAAGTAGTATGGTGGTGTTTCACTAATGAGGTGGGGCTGTTGGTGCCATGCTTCAATACATCATACAGATTCCTTTGAAAAACTTGTTTACCAAGTTTCATTTCATTAAAGACAATGGAATCACAGAAATGTCATGCTTTAATGTTATTTTAGCGCCCCCTGGAAGCTGAATAGTATTGAAAATTTACCAAGCAGGTGGGATCGAATCCTCATGTTTGTAAGACAGCAATGTTATAGTCAGTCTATAACATTGTCAACACAGCAAACAGTAAGCAAGCAAACAGTAAGCAAGATCACAATTTCATATTTAAACTTTTAATTGCATAGAAAATAAGGGTTGTAGTACACAATTAACATATAAAGCAAATTTGCTCATAATTTTATAGTTTATAATTTATCCAGACAAAAAGTTTTAGAGGCAATTTTATGTGTTTGTGCATGCCAGTACGTTGTGCTATTTTTGTATGTCTTGTTTGCTTGTGTTTGTCAGATAAGAAGACAAGCCAAACCTGTTATTCAACATCAAACGTCAAACCTTAAGGTTTGACGTGACTAACAGACGTGACAGACATGACAGTTCAAAAAAGAGGAAGAGAGAGGGAGACAGGTCTGATCACACAGACTGTATTAAGCAATCTCAATCACCAGATTGGCAGTACCTGGGTACGAACTTACAACCTTTCAATCTAAAAATGGCACAGAAGTGACAAGATCTTAAACCACTGGATCATTCAGATATATTGAATGACATAAGAAACTGAGGTGAGAGGAGACACATAGCCTGGAGACTGTAATGCAATCAATGAGAATGTGACAGGGACTCCCTATCAATTAAGGTTTAAATTTCAAAAACGTCCCATGGGAAATGTATTTACATTGTGAGAGGATGTTTGTGGCAACATCTTAAAAGGTATAATATGTGCTGGAGGAGTTAAAACTGTGGGAGTGAGATGTGTTTAGGATTTTTTTGATGGTCTAAAACAAAACAAAACTGCTCTCCTCTCTGCCTGATCAAGTGACACATTGGTGAGATCTGAAAACTGCTGTAAAAGCCCTCACTTTAGACTTAAATTCCTCCAAAAGTACAAAAGGTATCACAACACAATCTGATAACTTTGAAAACTGAAAGTTTTGTGAATGTTTCAAAGTTTGAATAGGGTCTGTAAGATAAGGGAGGTCTGAGCAGTTGAGTCTCAAATGTTCTCACTCAGTTTGACAATTCCTCCCATAGAATTTACTTTAAAAATTATATAAAATCACTGCACCATGTTACAATTAAGAAAAGTAATAGCATACATCTCCTGAAGAAGATACACATTTTGTATGACAGTACAGAAGTAGATACACACCAAAAAACTGTGAAATAAACAATAATAAAGAGTGAAGCTTACATAGTGTGAGAGGTGCACATTATGGAAGGCACTGCTTCCGATAATACTGTCATTTCCACAGTATAACTGTCACAATTATGGAAGGCACTGCTTCCGATAATACTGTCATTTCCACAGTATAACTGTCACAATTATGGAAGGCACTGCCTCCGATAATACTGTCATTTCCACAGTATAACTGTCACAATTATGGAAGGCACTGCCTCCGATAATACTGTCATTTCCACAGTATAACTGTCACAATTATGGAAGGCACTGCCTCCGATAATACTGTCATTTCCACAGTACAACTGTCACAATTATGGAAGGCACTGCTTCCGATAATACTGTCATTTCTACAGTATAACTGTCACAATTATGGAAGGCACTGCTTCCGATAATACTGTCATTTCCACAGTATAACTGTCACAATTATGAAAGGCACTGCTTCCTATAATTTTGTCATTTTGACAGTATAACTGTCACAATTATGAAAGGCACTGCTTCCTATAATTTTGTCATTTTGACAGTATAACTGTCACATTTATGGAAGGCACTGCTTCCTATAATTTGTTATTTCCACAGTATAACTGTCATAATTATGGAAGGCACTGCTTCCGATAATACTGTCATTTCCACAGTATAATGTCACAATTATGAAAGGCACTGCTTCCGATAATACTGTCATTTCCACAGTATAACTGTCACAATTATGGAAGGCACTGCTTCCTTTAATACTGTCATTTCCACAGTATAACTGTCACAATTATGGAAGGCCCTGCTTCCTATAATTTGTCATTTCCACAGTACAACTGTCATAATTATGGAAGGCACTGCTTCCTATAATTTGTCATTTCCACAGTATAACTGTCATAATTATGGAAGGCACTGCTTCCGATAATACTGTCATTTCCACAGTATACCTGTCATAATTATGAAAGGCACTGCTTCCGTAATACTGTCATTTCCACAGTATAACTGTTACAATTATGGAAGGCACTGCTTCCGATAATACTGTCATTTCCACAGTATAACTGTCACAATTATGAAAGGCACTGCTTCCTATAATTTTGTCATTTTGACAGTATAACTGTCACAATTATGAAAGGCACTGCTTCCGATAATACTGTCATTTCCACAGTATAACTGTCACAATTATGGAAGGCCCTGCTTCCTATAATTTGTCATTTCCACAGTATAACTGTCATAATTATGGAAGGCACTGCTCGCCATAATTATTCAAACATATCCACAAATATATTATTCATATATATCTGGATCAGGTATATATCTGAGTATCAGCAGTGTAACAAGTGACTGTTTAACTTTCACTGTTTTCATTTTCTTTCAGCTGCTGAAGGATACCTGCTTCAACATCAGGCAGGTCTGAATTCTTCTCCAAACATCCCTTAGATTTCTTGATGACAAGACCAACAAGTCCAAGGACAATCAAAGCAGTTACTGACAGAATTACTCCAACATGAATATGTGTGTATTTTCCACCCTCTGTGTTTCCACCTTTGGGACCTGCAGAACAGAAACAGGTGTGAGGTACTGAAGAACTTTTCAAACTCATGTCAGACATTATCTGCTGACCTCTCATCACCCCTACAGACTCTCCTGATTCTTCAACCGTCAGGCTTATAGTGCTGATGCGTTCAGGTGCGTCTCTCTGACTCCGACCCACTGTTTTTGTTTTAACGTGACACTCGTATGTTCCAGTGTCATTGATGGTGACGTTCTTCAGAATCACAGATGCATTTCCGTTCTTCATCTTTGGATCCATCAGCTCCACCCGACCACGAAAAGATGGATGCTGGTAAGACTCAACTAAGCGCTGCTCTCGGTAGAAGAAGACCCAACCATCGTCTGACTTTAGGTCAGCTCTGATCCACTTCAATAGTCCGATAGTACCGCCTTGACCCTGACACTGAAGCATGGCATTCTGTCCAGGATGCACTTTGATGTTGAGATAGTCTGAACAAAAATAAAAACAATGATCAGCATAGTGTTCTGTAAGAAATGATTTTTTTGTGAGCAGTTAAAGCTCAAACAGCTCCACAGTGAGGCCTTAAAGTAACTCTCTCCTCTACATTTGAATTTATCATACATGAAACAAAGTTAGCATTACAACAAAAGAGGCTAACATTAGCTTCGTGACAGCAGAAGTTAATGCAAACAAAAAGCCGATGCATTTCCATCACTGTAGGGTACAGGAGAAATGAGTATGTTGTTATTTTCAAATTTGTTCCAGTTTTTAAATGGTTTGGCCCCTCCTTCACTAAGTAAGTCTACTAAGACTTTGTGTATACTCACTCAGTAAGTTCAATTAGATCCTCCAGAATATCCTCTATCTGACCATTTTGTCACACTGCATTTGGGCAATCAGCTTTCCTGGTGAAGGAAACAACTCAGTGGAATGCCCTACCTGATGACATGAAGAGCTGTAGCTCTAAAAGACTTTCATGGCTGAATATTTAGCTGATTTCAACAACAACTCAAATTTCACGAAAGACTTGAGCGAGACTTGGTTAGACACCATAACAAACAGACTGGATCAAGCGAAAAGTAAAGAAAAACGTTTTATTTCTCTGTATAGTCCTTTCCATAATAACAGACACTTATAATAACAATCCAAAAACAATTTTAGTGGATGTACACTGATTAGGCGCTTTTGCCTCAAAGGATTACATGGCAGCCCGTTTCGCAGCTGCTGGCTGAAGCACACTTGCTCAATACTGGATCAGTTCCAAAAAATGTTGTCCCCATTAGTTATTATCCAGGTTGAAAAATACCAAAGTTTCCTTTTCAGTGGATTTTATCAATAATCTTATTTTGCATATTAACTGCAGTGTGTGACCGGTGTATTTGTCTTATGTTGTTTGTATTTATTGGCCAGGTCACTCTTGAAAAAGAGATTTTAATCCCAATTACACTTTTACCTGGTTACATAAAGGATACAAATATCAGGCGGAACATGGAGGGAACACTCCCAAACTCCTATTTGGGGTTTTTAGCACATTTTTTGTGAGAGAGAAATGAGAAATGAGTCTCAATAATGGTGAGAAATGTGTGTCACATGTAGAGGCAATCTTTTCTGTGTCCAATAATCCACACCAGGGCGGAATTTACACTTCAAAAAAATATGCAACTGCATACTTCTGCTACCGAGGAAAACATTGTTCCACTAAATCTACCTGACAGGTAAATGTTATGGTTACACTGTAGATTGTCACGAGTTGAGGAGAAGGTGGAGGCTGATACATGGCAGGTATGGGGAAAACACAGAGCAGGGCAGGGCTAACAAGGGTAATGCAGGGCAAGTGAGAGGAGCAACAGAAAACCAAAACACACAACACTCAAACCACAATACAACTGAGAATGTCAGAAAGTCTTTCAAAGTCAAATAACATGAACAAGCTTAACCATGAAGCATTATATAAGAATTAAAAACTCTACCTTCAAGAGATGTTCAGTAAATTTAATTACATTGTGCTGGTAATTCCTCTATGTCACTCTTTGCTTTAAGTAAACATTTGAAGGCAGGACTTTTACAGTATTTTTACTGTGCGGTATTAATAGTTTTACTATTACATGTGTTAACAGTTTTATTATTAACAGTTAATAGTTTTACTTAAGAAAAAAAAAAAGAACTTCTACCACTGCCAACACCAACATGAAAAAGGGTGAAAATAAGGCCCCAAAATGACCCCTTCAGAGGCAGAAACTCAATTTAAAACATTTATTTAATGTTTAACATGTTAACAGTTAAGGAGGCTATTTTTTCAGCAAACAAAAAATATGGAAAAATATAAAAAATATATATATATATATAAAACGTGTCACATCATTTAAAAAATGTGGTCTGCATTTACATACAAAGTACAGTATGTACGATATAAACACACCCTCATACATCTCTTCCCTGTTTTGCGTTGAACATTCCTTTGTCATGACTGTGTCATGTGAAAGTTGTGCTGTGAATTGGCCGTGTCTTGTTTATTCTACTGGTGTATAACAATTATTTAATAAAGATTAAAAAAAGATTTAAAAAAATAAGTTTTAGCATTTTAGCATGCTAACAAGCTACAAATGATAATGCTAACATTGATGTTTAGCAGGTATCATGATCAAAATGGTGAACGGACAGACTGGCATGCAGCTAGCATGACAAAGCAAAAAAGAGGAAAAAGGTAAATCTATGACACTCACAAAGACTCACAAACACTCACAGCCTACCTTCACAGGCTGACATCGTAACTGAAAATAGCAGAGTGGTGAGGACAGCCCTGGATAATGCAGATGTTAAAGTATCCATGATGGCTGAGCTGCTGCCGGTCCTCACTGACCCTGCTACTTCCTGGTTTCTCTTCCTTTTTCCTTCCCTTCCTACTTTCCTGCCTTTATTAACTCCACCCTGAGGGTGTGTCTACCATGCCTCATGTGATTTCTGGAAATATGCACCTGTCGTGTTGTGTTTAAGTGCTGTCAGACATTCAAATACCAACTAAAGAAAGTCAGTAGACAGACAGTAACAAGCTGCTGCTGGAGGAAATGTTGGCTACTTTAGTAAATGCCACAGTAATTCTGTTAGCAAAAGAACACATATGTTCACATTTAGTGATAAAATCTGAACATTGTGTTTGTAATCTGAAAATGTGATATGTTTAACTTTGTTTACACAATACAAATAAAAAGTCAAAACTCAGGAGAATCATGTGAGTGAGCCATGCTCTGAGCATTAATAAAGTGTGACTGTATTAAGAAATAGTTTCTTCTCGTTGAAATCAAGTCACTAAAAACTTTTTTGGTTCATTTGACTGAATAGATTCCATCTTTCAGTCTGTATCCAGCTCTTATAATACAGCCAGGTTAAGACGGAAACATCACTAACATGTAACTCTTGTAGCAACATTAATATTGGCTGAGGCAGTCTGTGACATTTAGCAGGTAAATATCTACATTTACATTTACATTTACATTTTTCATTTAGCAGATGCTTTTTTCCAAAGCGACGGACATCTAAAACTGATACAACACAAGCAGAGATCTAGTCAGGAGATAACAACACGAGCAAGTGCCATAAAGCTTAAGATAGAGTCTGATAGGGTGTAGATGCCCACAGGCAGTGCATCAAGGCAATTCATAAAGTACATGGATTGGATAGAAGTAGGGTTTTTGTTTTTTTGTTTTTTTCTCTCTCTCTCTCTCTCTCTACCTCCAGTCCATCGGGTGCAGAGGTGTTCACGAAAGAACTGGGTCTTTAGTCTTTATTAAAGATTGAGAGGGTCTCTGCAGATCGAACAGAGTTAGGTAATTCGTTCCGCCACCGGGGAACTACAAAGGAGAAGAGTCCGGCTAGCGACTTAGGGCCCTGTTGTGGTGGTGGTACCAGGTATCTTTCATTGGCAGAGCATATTGAGCAGGAGCGAGTGTAGACCTGAATAATAGAGTTCAGGTAGGCAGGAACCATTTTAGTTGCTGTTTTGTAAGCAAGTGTCAGGGTTTTGAATTTGATGCAGGCAGCAACTGGGAGCCAGTGGAGGGATATGAATAGCTGGGTGACGTGTGCTGTTTTGGGCTGGTTGAAGACCAGACACGCCGCCGCATTAATCTGATTTTTAAATGAGGACACAGTAAGCCTACTGCTTCTTCAGAATCTTAGCTCAGAAAAAAAGCACTCAGGAAATTACTGTTGTTCCACTTAAGTAGAAATCTGCATCTGTTTCAGGAAACTGTGGTCAGTGGTCGTTCATCACTGTCTCTGTTTCTGTTGTTGTGTCTGACCTTCCTCTGAGCTCAACTCTGTTCACACAATAGGACTATAACCGAAATGGGTACCTGATGTCTGTACCCATTTGCATTGATAGGATTCAATTTTTATTTCATGGAGCAAATGAGTGTCATCAGTTTCTTGGTAACGCCATTATTGGTTTGATTTGAATCACGTTGTTTACAGGCTGAAACTCTAGCAGAGGGTAGAATAGAGCTGCTGGTTCCTGAGATGTTTTTCCTCTTTCTGTATTCATGTTTCTGATGTTTCTTTATTTAATCTCCTTGATGTTACTGAGCACAGATACTCAGGTTTAAATTCTGAACCAGTTTACATTATCATGTATTTTTCCATCATTTTGGCGGAAAGCTCTAAATACTACACTACCCATGATTCTTAGCTGCTGTAGCTATGGAGAAGAAGCCAGTCAAATCCAAAATGCTTCATTTTTGAAGTTGTAACCAAAATGTGTTGCCTTTCCTACCAGAGTCACTAAAAAGTGACAGCCCGGCTTCACACCCCAGCACTGCTCCTGGGGGGTTGGATACATGCACATTCATATTTAGAAAATTCATGAATTTTTCCTGATGAAATTGGTCAATTACTTTTCAGTCAGTGTTATCTGCTGGGTGTTAATGGTTACATTCATGTTTAAAAATTAGACTGCTCCTTTGCACACCCTATCCACATCATCACGTAAGCTAGCCACACTGCAGTGGGTTGTTGGCTCATGTTAAAATACAGAGTCATGGCCAGAGCAGCTAGAGCTGACAGTCAGGAATCTGGTTCTCTGTGTGACAGTAGAAAGCTGCTTCCTTAAACAAATTAAAATGAAAACAGCTGATGAAGGCAGGACAGCTGCTCTGTGTTCAAGGTATCCTCTGACAGTGACCATAATCATAGTAATGGTGGTAATGAAATGGTTGGTGGTATTGAGCCGTGAGCAAGTTTCATTGCAGTATATCATAAAAACAGTATACCAGCACATCTCTAATACTAATACGTATGCTCTTAGCATGCTCAGTGATGTTACAGACACACTCAGGACATTTAATGTGTCAACATACAAAACTCACATATTTCAACTTCCTATGTGTCTAAGTGTGGCTGCAGTGATGGATGCTTCTTCACTCATTTTAACATGTCTGTGTTTTATCTTTTATTTCCCTTCTTCAGGTGAGACCTTTAACAGAGCTCCTGAGATGTTTTCAGCTCACCTGCTTGGTCTATCTGCCACCTGCTGCAGAGAAAACTACACATCACCTAGAACAGGAAGAAGAAGAAGAAGAAGAAGTGTTTGGTCTCATATGACTGGACGGCAGAATGGAGCAAACATCTCTTCAGTGGCTGCTCTGTAAGTAAAGTTTAATGTTAGGAATCAACTCATTGTTTCAAAAATGTCCTTTCAACCACAACCTTCATTCTATGTTTTTAAACCTGTTTGTTTGACTCTCTCTTTTTTTAAAATCCTTTCCATCTGTTTTATGTTTTTTTTGTTTTGTGAAGCAGGTTGTATGTTGTCGTGTTTGAAGTCTTGTTTACTACGTCCTTACAGTATTAAGGCTGAAACTTATAGTCAGTATTGGTTTAAATGAAGTTGTTTTCTCTGCTAACGAGTGAAACTTCAAACCTGACTGTCATTTCCCTTCAGGTCTGACCACAATGCTCTTCTGCAGACACACTCAAGGTTAGTGCACATATTATATAAAATATATCAACATACACAGCAGCAGGAAGAAGAGATTTAAAATAAATGAAAACAAGTCAAACAAAGAAATAAAGTGAAACACAGCACATATTCTTATTTGCATTTCCTTTTGACTGCATGTACGCATTTACTGTCAAAATTACAGGTCAGACATTTTGTTTTTTGTCTTCAACACTGAAACAAACACTGTGAGTTGTTTTCATAATGAAAAAAAACTGCAGTTATAAAGGACTAAAAACTAAATAATTGTCCTTTTAAAATATATTTTTTAATTGAATCACAACACAGTGGATGCATACATAAAAAGAAATGCATATTACAATGTATTTCACTTTATTGCATTGTTTAATTTATTTAATTTAGGCACTTTAAATCTTTTATAGAAACACAGAGATATCTCATGAACATATGACAGATATTATATGAAAATATACCTGTAAACAGGACATTATAAGTAAAGGCTGGTCTGATGTAGGGAGGACAGGAAGGATTTTGCTCTGTCTTTTTAAACATATAAATGATATTAAACTGTATCTTTGAGTTGTGACTGTAAGTCTGTGCAAAACTCTTTAAATCAGTGATGAAAATAATCATTAGTTGCAGTCGTGATACTTTCCACATGTGGAGCATCTTTCTCTGCATGAATAATATTATGGACCCTTCATGTATTATACAGCATGAAAGGCTTGTCTTTCATTAATAAATCTCTTCTGATCTGCAGCAGCAAAACAAAACCTTGATTACATATTTAACGTCATATATATAATAATATATCAGTCAGAGGGACCAAACCACTACTTTTACTGCAATACTTTAACTACATCAAGCTGATAATGCTTGTGTACTTTTACTGCAATATTTTAACTACATCAAGCTCATAATACTTGTGTACTTTTACTGTAGTAGGATTTTCATGCAGGACTTTAACTTGTAATGGAGTATTTTTAAATTGCTGTATTGGTACTTTTACTGTGGTAAAATATCTGAGTACTTCTTCCACCACTGCTAAATTCAAAGACTGTCATTAGTTTTCAGGAGGAAGTTTGGGGAACTTTCACTTTTTTCACAATGAAAAACAAATCAACTGTCAAAGACAAAAGGCAACATAATGTATCCTTATAATGTATGTCCTTTTAATGTATGTTGTTCATTTATTATGACACACAGTGGAGAGAGTTGTGAATGCAGGTTGAAGCTGTGAGAGTTTGCAATGCAATAAACAACAGTGTCATCAGCATAACATGTCATCATTTAGTTTATACTCTGAATACGCCACAGCTGGTCTGACTGTGAGTCCCAGCAGCTCCCAGTTTTTCCAATGGATGTCCATCTCTCTGAGCTGTGAAGAGGATGACAGCTCTGCTGGATGGACGCTGAAGAGGAACACAACCAAAGACACCCGGACAGAGTGTGGCATCTGGGGAGAACCAGCTGGTTCCTCCTGCAACATCGGCTACATCATCACGTGGGACAGTGGAGTTTACTGGTGTGAGTCCGGAGAGGGAGCAACCAGTAACAGCATCAGCATCACTGTCACTGGTAAGATCAGACTGTGGAGTTAGTATTGATGAAGCTGAGTGTAAATGATGAAATGCTGTAGTTTGTCTCTGTGTTCAGATGGATCAGTGATCCTGCAGAGTCCCGTTCTCCCTGTGATGGAGGGAGATGATGTCACTCTGCACTGTAAAACAAAGACCTCTGACCTCCCAGCTGATTTCTATAAAGATGGCTCCCTCATCAGGACTGAGCCTAAAGGTCACATGACCATCCACCATGTTTCTAAGTCTGATGAAGGCCTCTACAAGTGTCACAACAGCAGTCATGGAGAGTCTCCACCCAGCTGGATCACTGTCGCAGGTGAGGAAGTTACCTTTCATTTCACCACTTATTTCATCCACATGTTCACTCTTCCCACTGAAAATCATGCAAACTTTGTATTGACGTCCCTTGGTATACATTTTTTCAGAAAGATAGAAAAACTGGTTGTAATCTATATAAGAAACTCAATGGAGTGTACAGAAATGGAATATAATGTACAATTTGAATGTCTTCATGTCTGTTTATCACCATGGATGCAGTTTCATATCATGGGTTTGTATGACTCTCCTGCTTGTGACAGAACCTTCTATGATAATTTAGAGAAATTACTAAGAATAACTTCCCATAAATCAGAAGCATTAATTTTCTGTGATTTTAACATTGATTGGTTAGATAAAAGAAGGAGAAAAAGCTTAAAGGTGATGACAAAGTTTGACTTTGTCAGGTATACAGTATGACATTAGTTCATGCTATTTACCTATTGACATGACCAGGTGTGATTCTCTCTGTAGGTAAACCTGCAACCATAGCCACGACCCCTGTTTCAACAACCCCACCCCCTGTTTCAGCAGCCCCACCCCTTGTGTTCAGACTGGTCTGCCACCTCGTGGTGTTCTGTCCATACTTCATCTCCACTCTCCTCATGGTGTCTTTGTATAGACACAGGCCCACAGGTAATCATTCACTCACCTTGCAGGCATACAGCCATTCAGCAACTATCAATCAATCAATCAATCAATCAATCAATCAATCAATCAATCAATCAATCAATCAGTCAACCAACCAATCAGTCAATCAATCAATCAATCAAGTGTTACACAGTATCTCTATCAGTTATATGGTGTTGATTACGTTAGTTACAATCGATCTTTGCCTCTGTCAGTTGTGTTCTTGAAAATGTTTCTAAATTTGATCAGTAACTCCTCATACAATAGGAAACGACCTACCTGTCTCCATGGCAATGCCCCTGCCCACCCAAGCTGAGCAGGGATTGGCTGATGATGATGACATCATCACCTCTGTCACCACAGAGCATCATTTCTGAATTGGACCGATGTGCTGTTGTTCTGAAGTGAAGCTAAAATGAAAAACAACAGAGGAGCCGAAACATGTCCCTGTGGAACGCCACATGTTCTAGTTTGACTTGTACATCCACCATGTTGAACTTCATCTCAGACTTCAGCAGCAGCAACAGTCTCACTTTAAACTCTTGTATTCTGATCACGTGAACAGCTGCGTTTGAGCAGTTATCAGGATTAACAGAGTCAGGTTTAGTGAAGCCTGATAACTCAGAGAAGACCGACTTAGCTTAACTTGTTTGGTAATAATACAGACTCATGGACAAATGTCACGTACAGAGCAGTTGACATGTTTGTTTCCATTCTGCTGTGAGTCGTGTTATTGTTCATGTTTGTTTGGTTCAGATGTCGTAGAGGAATCTCAGCCGTACAAATAAAAATAAAGATGTTTTCTGTGTGTGTTTAGTTATCATTTGGTTTGGGGAAGAGGAGAGAGAGAGGAACAGGCAAAAAGGTTCAATCAAGAGCACAAATTATTAAATCGGAAGCACAAATTATTAAATGGATGCTATCAGATTTTTAGACTAATGTTAGAGTGGGAATGATAATTGATAATTGAATAATTGTTTTAGTTGCTAAAAAAATTCTGTTTCAAGCTTCTCAGATGTGATGATTTGAAGCTCTTCTGTGACAGAACAAGTATTGATCGAACAAAACAAAATTTTATGACGTTTTACAGACAAAATGATAAATCAACTGAGAAAATGATCAACCCTGTTGTTCTGGACTATTGTTTGGTCTTCTGGGAATTTTTCTCTGTTTTCTGATGTTTTATTGACAAATGGATATATTGATTTGCCAAAAAAATAACTGAAAATTAAAATGATGAAGGAACAAAATAAGTATACTGAATGCTAAATTTGAAGGAATCGTTAATTTACATTTGTTTCTATCAGTCCCTCCAGGAAACTGTGTATTGCAACTGCAATAAATTAACACAAATTCAAGAAATCTCTGCCATATTGGCAAGAGCTTTAAATTTTGCTAAATTATTACAACTTTTCCACATGAAATGTCCAAATCATCAGACAACGTGTGACTCTTTTATATGACTTTGAGCCCATGGTTCTCATGTTCAGAAAATACATTTAACATGAACAATGAAATATTGTTGTTGCTGTGATATGCATGATGCTTTTTATCCAATGAAGTCATAACATATGACTCTCCATTGGTAGGAGTTTAAAAAATAATCTAATTATTTTTCTTTGCTTGCAATTTTTCCAAATTCCCGCAATTTTACCACAAAAATGCACATAAAATATTGCAAATTGTATCTCAATTTTTGAGAAAAGCCGTTACAGAATCAAACATTTTTGGCTGCAGTAATCCTGGAGGGACAGATGAGTTCACTGTACTTCAGGTTTCTCTTTACATCTTCAGTTTATAGAGAGTAACTGAGCTCTGATTCAGCCTGGCTCCTTATAATGATATCAGACTGTTTTTTCGTCTCATATTATCTCACTTGAAGGATTTCACTTGATTTTTCAAGGCCTGAAGAGGTGGAAACGAGAACCACTGAGTGGCTTTGTGTGTGTGAATGTGTGTGTGTGTTTGTGTGTGTGTGTGTGTGTGTGTGTGTGTGTGTGTGTGTTACCCAGTGTATAGGTGCAGACCAGCTTCTGATTGGTGGAGATGTGCAGGCAGCGTGGAAACACAGAGTTGCTGTCCATGTGGAGGGGGAGAATCAACACAGTGACACACAGAACACCACACACACACAACCCACTGAAACACACTGCGCACACAGAATAATCAGTACAAACAATAAAACACTGAGCTTTAAAAACTCTGTATCATTCAGAAAAAGTCAGAGGTCAGACTGTTTTCATAACAACAAACTGCAACTCCCATAGTGCACTGCTGTCAATAACATCCAATCAGAGAGCTTCAGACTCTCTTGCTGTGTGACTGACTGACAGAGTAAAGTTAGAGGTTCATCTTTGTAAAACTTTTTATTTTACAAAGATGTTTTGTTCTGAAACTTTGATTTCACAGCTCTCAATGGAGATGTCTCCATTGCAACATCCTCTAAGACTCATGGGTAATGTAGTATTATACTTTTTCCCACCCACTTCCTTACCTTTATAAATTCCAAATGAATGTGACTGACTAGCTTGAACATTGGTTGAGCAGTTTATTAATGTTGCATAGCAACCACAGGCAGCCGGGGACTACTTTCTTGCAAATGACTCTAGTAATGCAACTGTTATTTAATAAAACAGTTTTTATTGGATTGTCTCTATAATTTCTTTTTGGGATATTTGGTAACCATTTTATGAAAGCAGTATCTCAAGACTGGCCATGGTATATTGTGATTATATCATAGTGAAGGGGGAAACTTAGCTGTGATGTAATCTCAACATACCACAGCCAGTGGTGAGATATGGCTAAATCTGCACCTGTAGTGACTGAATGTTGTGATCTCAACAGTGCAGGAGGCAGGTTTCAGAGCAGACAGCACCCTCTGCTGGCCTTTCCTCAACTCCTTGTTTCCTCTTCTCCTTCTCTCAGCTTTATATATTACATATATCACAAATATATGTGTATACAGTATACAAACATATATAGACCTATACTTTTATATCACAGTAGTAGAAGAAGTATTCAAATGACTGATTGATATATTGATTTTGATATGACGTCATTAGATTATTAATAATGAAGCATCAGTGTTAGAGCAGCATGTTACTGTTGTAGCTGCTGGAGGTGGAGCTAGTTTACACTACTTTATATACAGTTAGCTAGTTTAGTCCAGTGGTTCCCAAACTAGGGGTCGGGCCACTCCAAAGGGTCAGCAGATAAATCTGAGGGGTCGTGAGATGATTAATGGGAGAGGAAAGAAGAAAAAACAAAGTTCTGATACACAAATCTGTTTTCAGTTTTTGGACTTTTTCTCTAATCTTTGATTTTTGCTGAAATATTGGATCATTTGGACATTTATTGAAATGAAAGCATGTGAGAAGTTTAGAGGGAAAAATCACTATTTGGTGGAGCTGTTAACAACTCATAGACATGTGAAATGTGACCCCGACTACACACTGCTTTTTGTAATACAATATTTGCATCCAACCAGAAAGTTCAAATAGTAGAATAAAGTACTGATGAAGCAATATTTACAGGCGAGAATATGTGAGATATATTGTTATATAAACACAAAAATATACAGATAATAAATGTATTGTTATTATTATTATTACTATCGTTATTATTGTTATTATTGCTGTTATTATGCTTCTCCGTGTCTCTCTCCCCTCTCCCTCTTTCAAGCCAACCGGTCGAGGCAGATGGCGCCCACCTAGAGTCCGGTTCTGCTTGAGGTTTCTTCCCGTTAAAGGGGAGATTTTCCTTGCCGCTGTTGCCAAGTGAAGAGTACGGTCCAGACCTGCTCTATGTGGAAAGTGCCCGGAAATAACTTTGTTATGATTGGACGCTGTATAAATAAAATTGAATTGAATTGAAAATTAAAGTAAAAAGAACGAGGCAAGATTTACAAATAAGGTACAAGGGATAAAGCATGTATAAGTTACATACAGATGAAATGAAATGAATATTACATATGAGAATAAGTGCAGACAATTTCTTTTTTTGTTTGATAAATAACGTGCAAAACAGGTGGGAGGGCGGGCAGTGCGGTCCCGAGGTACACAGTGAAAAAAATGAAAAACTAGTAAAACCAGTCACTTGAATTTAAAATGAAACAAGATAAAAGCAAAAGACAGAGACACATAAAATGTATAAGAGAGAAATAAAAGTTTCTGTCTAGATTTTTCTGGGTTTTTCTCCACTTTCAGGTTGATTCGAGAGACTTCTGGTAAAATCTGCATCAAGCGGTCAGAGTTAGTACAAGATGTTGGTTTCACAATAAGACGAGTGTGTGTTCATTCCCACTTACTACAGCTTGTGTTCATTAGGAGGCATTTTATCTTGAAGTCAGTAACAGGAAGTTCTGCCTTGCATTGATGCTGACTTGACAGTTTGTGTGTGAAATGTCTAGAAACAGCCAGACAGTCGACTTCCTCAGATATAAGAGACAGAAACAGAGACAGAAACAGATCAAACCAGCAGAAGATCCAGAGAGGAAGGAGAAGATCAATCCTCTTCAAAACACACACAACTCAAGGCTTAACTGTAAGTTCACACTTTGTTTCTGATGACAAAAGTAGTTTTATGACAATATTTGATATTTACATTCATTTATACAGTTATGGTGTATAGAAGTTGCAGTATATATGTAGATAAATAGTTTGTATGAGCTTTCCTGAAAAATGTTAATTACATTTCTGTAATTGACCTTGAAGAGAGGCTGTAATAATTATGAGCAACAATTTATAAGATGCCAATTTTGGAAAGATCATTGCTTTCTTGTTGTAGCTACTGTCCTAAGTGATATAATATTTTGGAGTATGACATTTTTCATTCAGTAGATGTATTTATGCTTCAACCTCAACAATATTAATAATGACAAATAATTAAATAAGAAGAATATATAATAGGAAGAATAAATAATGACCAAACTCCATCTCAAAAACTGTCAATTTAATGCTGCTTTGTTCTTCAGATTGAACTACAGTTCTGTGACATTCATTTTAAGTATTTAGACTCATCACAAACATTTTTTTAAAATTTCTGCATTACTGCAATCAACGTTAAAGAGAAACTGTAATTATAGGTGATAATTTATAGGAAGTGATGCAGTATTTTGAAGTATGACATGTTTTATTCAGTAGACCTGACCAGAAAATTACATACCAAGGCAGTAGTAAAGAGATTTTGGGATGAACAAAACTTAAACGATTAATTCAGAACTTCATTAATTCAGTCTCTCTAGTTCAGCTGCTGGCTTAACACTGATATATGTTGTGTTACGTTTCTAACTTCACTTTCTAATTTCTGTCTCTGCATCTTTAGGACACAAATTCAAAACAACCAAGATGTCTGCAGGCAAAGGCGTAGCTATCGGCATTGACCTGGGTACCACCTACTCCTGTGTGGGGGTTTTCCAGCACGGAAAAGTAGAAATCATCGCCAATGACCAGGGCAACAGGACCACCCCCAGCTATGTGGCGTTCACGGACACCGAGAGGCTGATCGGGGACGCAGCCAAGAACCAGGTGGCTTTGAACCCCAGCAACACTGTGTTTGATGCCAAACGACTGATTGGAAGAAAGTTTGATGAGCCAGTGGTGCAGGCGGACATGAAGCACTGGCCCTTCAAGGTGGTCGGAGATGGAGGAAAGCCCAAAATTCAAGTGGAATACAAAGGGGAGAACAAAACCTTCAACCCTGAGGAGGTCTCCTCCATGGTCCTGGTGAAGATGAAGGAGATTGCTGAGGCCTACCTCGGCCAAACGGTGTCCAACGCAGTCATCACAGTCCCGGCATACTTCAACGACTCACAGCGTCAGGCCACTAAAGACGCAGGCGTCATCGCAGGACTGAATGTCCTGAGGATCATCAATGAGCCCACAGCAGCTGCCATCGCGTATGGTCTGGACAAAGGCAAGTCAGCAAAACGTAACGTCCTGATCTTTGACCTGGGCGGAGGCACCTTTGACGTGTCCATCCTGACAATTGAAGATGGTATCTTTGAGGTCAAAGCCACAGCTGGAGACACTCACCTGGGCGGAGAAGACTTTGACAACCGCATGGTCAACCATTTTGTGGAGGAGTTCAAGAGGAAACACAAGAAGGACATCAGTCATAACAAGAGAGCATTGAGGAGGCTGCGCACAGCTTGTGAGAGGGCCAAGAGAACCCTGTCCTCCAGCTCCCAGGCCAGCATTGAGATCGACTCTCTGTTTGAAGGTATTGACTTCTACACCTCCATCACCAGGGCTCGTTTTGAGGAGCTGTGCTCTGACCTGTTCAGGGGAACATTAGAGCCAGTGGAGAAAGCCCTGAGGGATGCCAAAATGGACAAAGGACAGATCCATGACATCGTTCTGGTTGGAGGCTCCACCCGAATCCCCAAAATCCAGAAACTCCTGCAGGATTTCTTCAATGGCAGGGAGCTGAACAAGAGCATCAACCCAGACGAGGCGGTAGCTTACGGTGCCGCCGTCCAGGCCGCCATTCTCACAGGTGATACCTCAGGCAACGTTCAGGACCTGTTGCTGCTGGATGTGGCACCTCTGTCCCTGGGTATCGAGACAGCCGGAGGAGTCATGACATCCCTGATTAAACGTAACACCACCATCCCTGCTAAACAAACCCAGACCTTCACCACCTACTCTGACAACCAGCCCGGGGTCCTCATCCAGGTCTACGAAGGGGAGAGAGCCATGACCAAAGACAACAATCTGCTGGGCAAGTTTGAGCTGACAGGACTCCCACCTGCTCCTCGAGGGGTCCCACAGATCGAGGTCACCTTTGACATCGATGCCAACGGCATTTTGAACGTGTCGGCGGTGGACAAAAGCACCGGCAAAGAGAACAAGATCACCATCACCAACGACAAGGGCCGACTGAGCAAAGAAGAGATCGAGAGGATGGTGCAGGATGGTGAAAAATACAAAGCTGAGGATGAGCTTCAGAGGGACAGAATCACTGCGAAGAACTCGCTGGAGTCCTACACCTTCAACATGAAGAGCAGTGTGCAGGACGAGAACATAAAGGGCAAAATCAGCGAGGAGGACCAGAAGAAGGTGATTGAGAAGTGTGACGAGACCATCAGCTGGCTGGAGAACAACCAGCTGGCTGATAAAGAGGAGTACCAACACCAGCAGAAAGAGCTGGAGAAAGTGTGTAACCCCGTCATCAGCAAGTTGTATCAGGGAGGAATGCCTGCAGGCAGCTGTGGACAGCAGGCACGAGCTGGCTCCCAGGGGCCCACCATTGAGGAAGTGGACTAAAGTGGCCTTTAATATGGACTCTATGATCACTGGAACTGTTTAAAATACAACTGTAACTATATGCTTTATGTTCACAAGTTTGGGCTTTATTTTATATATGATATAAGATCCTAAATGTTTATATATTTTCAATGTAAGTATATACATTTAATCTCTGCATTATGAAACAACAATTCAATAGCACTTTTATTACAATATGTTTTTGTCCATATCATATTTGCAATGTTGTAAAGATCCTGAAATTGTAAATATATTTTTCTAGATGTTGCAATAAAAATATAAACCTTACAGTTTTATTTTACTGTTTTTCAATCTAATACATACTTAGATGTTACAAACTTCCAGAGACTTCATGTATTCATGTAAATTTGATAGTCTTTCAGTTGAAGTAATAAAGACACAGAATCATGAGGAAAATCTTTTAAAATGATCTACATTTATCCATCATCACCTGGCAGTCAGAGCTCCTCATGGATCAAAAATCTAAGTAAATGCTCCTAAAATGTGAGAACACCGTTTTTCACTGGTCTATGTTGTTCTTTAGTCATATATTTTTTGACTAGACTTGAATGATGGAGTTCAGGTAGGTAGGAGCCATTTTAGTTGCTGATTTGTATGCAAATTTTCTATTAAATTTTGTACAAACATTTATGTTCCTTAGAGGATGAATCGTACTGACTTTGGTGATCCTCTAACTTTTCCTTTAGACCTACCAAAAATAAAACAGTTACTGCTGTTGAACCGTTTTCATTACAGTCATTATCAAAGGTAACTCTCTTTAAGAAAAGGTTAAAGAAGTCCTATTCATATGGACACGCAACTGTTGTTTTAAGACACACTTGAAAAATTGAGAACCTGTGCTTTAAGGTTGGACGAGGATTCAAAATAAGCCCAGTTGGTGATCCAGTTTGAGCTCTGGGAACATGAGACTTAACAACCATTTAATTAATCAATTTCAAGATCATGAATTACAGTCCCTTGATGAGTCCACATAGCCTATAATATGCAATTCAGATGTAAAGAATTACAGTAGATGAATCAGACTTCGAGGTTGACTGAACTGGGATCCATCAGGATGGAGTAGTGTCAAAGTCTCAGTGATGCACATTGGAAGAAGTACTCAGATCCTTTACTGAAGTAAAAGTATCAATATAGCGATGTAAAAATACTCCATTAGAAGTAAAAGCCCTCCATGAAAAATTCTACTACAGTAAAAGTACATAAGTATTATGAGTTTGATGTAGTTAAAGTATTGCTGTAAAAGTACATAAGTACTATGAGCTTGAAGTAGTTGAAGTATTGCAGTAAAAGTAGTGGTTTGGTCCCTCTGACTGATATATTATTATATATGACATCATTAGATTATTAATAGTGAAGCATCAATGTCAGAGCAGCATGTTACTGTTGTAGCTGCTGGAGGTGGAGCTAGTTTACACTACTTTATATACAGTTAGCTAGTTTAGTCCAGTGGTTCCCAAACTAGGGGTCGTGAGATGATTAATGGGAGAGGAAAGAAGAAAAAACAAAGTTCTGATACACAAATCTGTTTTCAGGTTTTGGACTTTTTCTCTAATCTTTGATTTTTGCTGAAATATTGGATCATTTGAACATTTATTGAAATGAAAGCATGTGAGAAGTTTAGAGGGAAAAATCACTATTTGGTGGAGCTGTTAACAACTCATAGACATGTGAAATGTGACCCCGACTACACACTGCTTTATGTAAGACGTCAAAAGCCAAAAAGGTTGGAAACCACTGGTTTCATCTTTAACAATGTGTTGTATTTTAAAAGCTTGTTATATTATCCATTGTGTCAAATCTTCATCTGAAATAGAGAAGAGATGGAAGTGATTGTTCAGGTGTTTCTATTGGACGTCTCCTCACACAGAGAAAGTGTGTTTTAATAAACCATTAAAATCAGGTGGTGTGTAGGCATCATCTTACTCTGGATGGAGGCTGAAACTTTTCTCTACATTTGGCAGAAACTGCTGAGAGGTTGGAGCCAGAGCGTCATGTATATTCATAGTGCTGCAGGTGAAACCTGCTGAGTCATTGTAAAGTCTAACCAAAAAACACACACAACACAGTCATCGTCACAGGAGGAAAACAGAAAGTTCATTCTCAAGTTTATTGTTGGATACAAAAATTCTACAGTGTCAGAAAAGGATGCAGTGAACTCACTAACATGGAGTCTGTCAGCCTCAGGGGGAGCCTCACTGTGAGCTTTCAGTCGTTTGAATTGCTCTTCGTCTGCAAGCTGCTGCTCCAGTAGCAATTTTTAAAAAAAATTATAGAACCACCTACAGGTGAAATTGTATCAAACGCTACAGACTTGTTTAGCATCCCCATCTGTACAACTTTGCTGAATCTGGTAACCATGGAATATTACATTTAAGAGATATGGCAGTTAATAAACAGCATGTTGGTGTTTCACTAATGGCCACAAGGTGGGTCTGTTGGTGCTATGATTCAGTATATCATGCAGTTTCTCATGGAGAACTTGTGTACTGAGTTTCATTTTATTAAAGGCAACAAAATTGCAGAAATATCATGTTATAATATTACAGTAGTGCCCCCTGTGGGTAGAATTGTATCAAACATTACACAGTTATGCAGTGTGGCTGTATGCACAACGTTCCCAAATTTGGTTGCAATCCAATTCAGTATTGAAGAGTTGTGGTCCCTTTAGTGCATCAGGCCATGCCTTGAAAAGTTTGGTAACCAATTACAGACAAATGGTAAGTGATACCAAAAAACAAACACATAAGTTTTGTTCGGGGTCCTCTAAATATGGTATGTACCAATTTTGGTATAGATTAGATAAAATACAGTTGTACTCATAAGTTTACATAACCTGGCAGAATTAGTGTTATAGTGTTTATGGTTGTGACCAAAAAGTTCAATTTTGATCTCATCACTCCAAATGACTTTGTTCCAGAAGTTTTGAGGCTTGTCTAGGTGCTGTTTTGCAGACTGTAAATGGGATGTTTTATGGCGTTGGTGCAGTTTCTGGCAACTTGACTGTGCAGCCCATTTTTGTTGAAGTACCTCGTTATTGTGCATCTTGAAGCAGCCACACCACGTTTTTGCAGAGGATTCTGTATTTCAGCTGAAGTTGCATGTGGGTTTTTTTTTTTTGCACCCCGAACAATTTTCCTGGCAGTTGTGGCTAAAATCTTTGTTGGTCTACCTGACCGTGGCTTGGTGTCAGCAGAACCCCTAATTCCTAATTTCCACTTCTTTATCAGAGCTTGAACACTACTGATTGGCATTTTCAAATCTTTGGATATCTCTTTATATCCTTTTCTTGATTTATAAAGTTCAACTTCTTTTTCTTGCAGGTCCTTTGACAGTTCTTTTGCTTTCCCCATTGCTCAGTATCCAGTAAAGTCAGAGTAGCCCTGGATGAAATGTGCAGGGTCTTGAGAGCTGGGAAACTCATTAACTATTTATACACAGATACTACTTACAATCAAACAAGTCACAGATGTTGAAACTTACCCCTCATAGCCATTTAAATCTGTGTGTGTCATCTTGTGTGTATATTATCAGGACAAACATTCAAGGGTATGTACATTTTTGATCAGGGCCATTTGGGTGAATTCAGTTATCATCATGATTTAAAAAGAGCACAATTATGTGAAAATAAATGGCTTCACCTGATCACTATCCCTAAATAAATGTTTTCTGCACTATCAGTCATATTGTCCAAAAAATTCTGCCACTAATGAGTACAACTGTATGTGCAAACAGAAGCAACATTTTTTTTACCTCAATATCCAAAATAACGGAAAATTTTTCCAGGTGCAAATGGCCGTGGCGTATATCAGTTGAATCAGTTTCATCTAATGAACACACTGTACAAATATTGTTTTGCCACGCCTCACGATTCATGAGTTATTAGACAAACTGTAAAGCGCCAAATAACTGACCACATGGTCGCGCTATAGGCACTATGTTTTAATATGTTAAGTATTTCCACATGGGACACCTGTATATGAAGTTTGAATAGTTTCGCACTCTTTTGAGATATCAACTTTAAAACATTCCTCCCATAGACTTTCCATTATAAGTTTTAATACTTTAAAAGAAAAATAAAAAAATCACTTAAGTACAATAAAGTTACAATAAAATAATAGCATATACCTCCTTAAGAAGATGTACGGTTTGGCATTTAAACTAATTTTGTATGACAAACAGTACAGAAGTAGATAGATGCCAAAAAACAGGGAAATAATAACTTGAATGTGCATTTTCTGAAGAAAATGTGTGAGAGCTGCAAGCTTTTGGCTACTGCTCCAGCTGCAATTTTTGAAAATCTTTTAGCACCACCTACAGGTGAAATGGTATTTCACATTTAGACTTTTAATTGCATAGAAAATAATGGTTGTAGTGCACAATTAACATATAAAGCAACTTTGTTCATGAGAATTATAATTTATCCAGACAAAAAGTTATTTCTGGTCTAAAACAATTGCTGCTCTCCTTTCTGCCTGATCAAGTGAAGGGAGGTCTGAGCAGTTGAGTCTCAAATATTCCTACTCAGTTTGACAATTTCTCTAATAGACACCAAAAAACAGTTAAATACATAATAATAAAGAGTGAAACTAACATAGTGTAAGAGCTGCACATTATGGAAGGCCCTGCTTCCGATAATACTTTCATTTTGACAGTATAACTGTCATAATTATGGAGGACGCTGCCTCCGATAATTTTGTCATTTTGACAGTATAACTGTCATAATTATGGAGGACGCTGCCTCCGATAATTTTGTCATTTTGACAGTATAACTGTCATAATTATGGAGGACGCTGCCTCCGATAATTTTGTCATTTCGACAGTATAACTGTCATCATTATGGAGGACGCTGCCTCCGATAATTTTGTCATTTCGACAGTATAACTGTCATAATTATGGAGGACGCTGCCTCCGATAATTTTGTCATTTCAACAGTATAACTGTCATAATTATGGAGGACGCTGCCTCCGATAATTTTGTCATTTCCACAGTATAACTGTCATAATTATGGAGGACACTGCCTCCGATAATTTTGTCATTTCCACAGTATAACTGTCATAATTATGGAAGGCACTGCTCTCCTGCTTCAACACCAGGGACGTCTGAATTCTTCTCCAAACATCCTTTAGATTTCTTGATGACAAGTCCAACAAGAACAATTACAATCAAAGCAGTTACTGACAGAATTACTCCAACATGTCCATGTGTGTATTTTCCACCCGCTGTGTTTCCAGCTTTGGGACCTGCAGAACAGAAACAGATGTGAGGTATCATCTGTCAGGTAGGTGGTGACTAAACTTTTCAATCTCATGTCCGACATTATCTGCTGACCTCTGATCACCTCTACAGACTCACCTGATTCTTCAACCTTCAGGTTTATAGTGCTGAGGCATTCAGGTGCGTCTCTCTGACTCCGCCCCACTGCTTTCGTTTTAACGTGACACTCGTATGTCCCAGTGTCATTGATGGTGACGTTCTTCAGAATCACAGATGCGTTTCCGTCCTTCATCTCTGGATCCATCAGCTCCACTCGACCACGAAAAGATGGATGCTGGTAAGACTCAACTAAGCGCTGCTCTCGGTAGAAGAAGACCCGACCATCGTCTGACTTTAGGTCAGCTCTGATCCACTGTAACACTCCGATAGTACCACCTTGACCTTGACACTGAAGCATGGCATTCTGTCCAGGATGCACTTTGATGTCGAAATGGTCTGAACAAAAACAAAAACAATGATCAGCATAGTAAGAAATTATTTTATTGTAAGCAGTTACAGCTCAAACAGCTCCACAGTGAGGCCTTGAAGTGACTCTCTCCACTTGCATAACAAAATACATTTGAATTTATCGCATGTGAAACACAAACAATGTTAGCATCACGACAAAAGACATTTTTGTCTTTAACATTAACATTAACTTCGTGACAGCGGAGGTTAATGCTGGCAGCAAACAAAAAGGTGATGCATTTCCATCACTGTAGGGTACTGGAGAAATACAATTTACTGAGCTTTGAGAATTTTAGATTATTTTCAAATTTGTGCCTAGTTTATAAAATGTTAAATTGTTTGGCTTCCGCCACTATGTGACTTTGTGTAAGTTCTATTAGATCCACCAGAATATCCTCTATACCAGATTGTACCAGACCAATTCGTCACACTGCATTTGGACAGTCAGCTTTCTCTGTGAAAGCCACAAGTCAGTGGACCATCCTGCCTGATAATATGAAGAGCTGTAGTTCCATCAGTACTTCTCAACTCTGTAAAATCACTAAATCTGCTCCACATCTGTACTGCTGTTACAGTCTCTGTTTGGGCAGCAAGCTCGACACAAACTCCATTTAAAACATTTGATGTTTAGCAGGTAAAATGTTTAACATATCAACAACTACGCGTTTCGCATTTTAGCATGCTAACATGGGCAAAGCCATCTGATTGTTGTTGAGATATTTGAGCTTGGATCAAAACAGTGGACGGACAGACTAGCATGCAGCTAGCATGACAAAGCAAAAAAAAGGTAAATCTGTAACAAACACATATTGACAGTTCACCTTCAGCGGCTGACATCTGAACTGAAACCATCATGGTGAGGACAGCCCTGAGTAATTTACATGTTTCGGTATCCATGACGAGTTGCAAACTCTTCTGAGCTGCTATTTCCAGTTTACGTACGTTCTTCTTCTTCTTCTTCTTCTACTAGTACTACTACTACTTCCTCCTCTTCTTCTTCTTCTTCTTCTTCTTCTTCTTCTGCTTCTGCTTCTGCTTCTTCTTCTTCTTCTTCTTCTTCTTCTTCTTCTTCTTCTTCTGCTGCTGCTGCTGCTGCTTCTACGAGGCGTTTTACTGCCCTCCGCAGGACAAAATTTAACTGACACAATCACACTTCATATTTTGTGTCCTGCTAACCAGAAGACCTCAGAGATGAGCACAAGCCAGGAACTTTGCTTGGAGTGTATAAAAATACAAACCAGTTTTATTTGTTTTTTTTTTGTTTTTTTTACAAAAATGAGTATTACAAAATGTAAAAAGTAAAATACAAGAACTTGAATGTAAAAGATAAAAAGAAGAAAAACCCTCTCTAAGATTTAAAGAAGGCAAAAAAGGGCCAAGAGCCAAAATGCAAAAGGGGCCTAAAGCCAAAAAAGGGCAGAAAAGCCAAAAAGGAAAAAAAAAGCCTTGAAGCTTCTCCGGCCTCCACTTTTATATCATTTGTCTTAAAGCATCAACATCTCAAAATCCATACATGGTCACCGACCAGAACATCAGCAAACTATTGGATAACAACACAACACAATTCTGAGAACTGTAACAATATAATATATTTTAACATTTGGAAGACTTCACAGTTAAAGGTCAAGGATGTAGAGTGTCTTTGTCAGGTGCAGAAACCACAGCTCGCTCTGCAGGCCACCGGCTTCCTGCTGATCTAAGCAGGAGCGTTAAATTGCTCTTGCACAAAATTTCAGTTACAGTTCAGCTCAACTGACAATGATTTCCATCACGTATTAGTTCATAGTCAATTTTCATAAAAAGTTTTGCTTTCTGTATTATATTTGCTACATTCCAGGAAAACATGCTTGACTGTTTCAGGACATCCACACTCACATAATCCAGTAGGATGTTTTCCTATAATGTGCAAGCACTGATTTAACCCACAGTGTCCAAGCTCAGTCTGTGAATTTTAACAGAATCTCCTCAGGTTCCAGAATAATAACTGACTTTTTTAATCTGCAGATGAAGAGTAAAATAGTGCTTTCCTTTGGTCTCCTTTTCTCATAATCCCTTGATTTTTCCTTTAAGTTCCACTCTTCCCAGGGATATATTTACATCTGTTTCTCCTTTCTTTAGGACTGTCTTTGCTATAGAATCGACTATTTCATTTCCCTCAACTCCAGAATCCCCAGGACAAACATGTCAGATTTTTCTTTATTGGATACTGCTTCCACCTCACCATTCTGTAAAACTGGAATAGGTCTTCTTTTATAAAGTCCTGACATTCTGTGTTAATTTTTGCATTTTTAATTACTTGTCTTGCTACTGCCCTAAATCTCTTATATTCCACTGCATAACACAGCATTGAATGTTTTCTTAATTTTATACATGCTCTATTTCTGTTTGGTTACTCCCTTCTTACTTTCCTGCCATTATCACCTCTGTCCTGAGGATGTGTCTGCCATGCGTCATGTGTTTTCTGTGAAAAGCACTTGTCATGCTATGTTTAAGTGCTGTCAGACATTCAACTACCGACTAAAGAAAGCCAGTAGACAGACAGTAACACGCTGCTGTTGGAGGAAATGTTGGCTACTTTAATGAATGCCACAGTAATGCTGTTAACAGAAGAACACATGTTCAAATGTGATGTGTTTAACTTTGTTTACACATTGCAAATAAAAAGCAAATAAAAACACTCAGGAGAATCAGTGTGTCAGCCATGAGCCATGATCTGAGCATTAAGTGTGACTGTATTAAGAAATTGTTTAATCTCATTGAAGTCACTAGAAACTTTTTTCTAGTGACTAGTGTCATTGTCTCTCTTTCTGTTGCTGTGTCTGACCATCCTCTGAGCTCAACTCTGTTCACACAACAGGATTATAACCAAAATGGGTACCTGATGTCTGTAATCATTTGTATTGACATGATTCAATTTTTATTTTATGGAGCCAATGAGTGTCATCGGTTTCTTGGTAACACCATTATTGATTTGATTTGAATCACGTTGTTTACAGGGTGAAACTCTCTGGTAGAGGGTAGAATAGAGCTGCTGGTTCCTGAGGTGTTTTTCCTCTTTCTGTATTCATTTTTTCTGATGTTTCTTTATTTAATCTCCTCAATGTTACTGAGCACAGAAACTCAGGGCTCTCCTGGATAATGTCACAGTCCTACAGGTTTAAATTCTGAACCACTTTACATTATTTAAACTTCCTTTCTGACAAATCATGTATTTCTCCGTCATTTTGGTTGACAGCTCTAAATACTACACTACCCATGATCCTCAGCTGCTGCAGCTATGGAGAAGAAACCAGTCAAATTCAAAATGCTTCATTTTTGAAGTTGTAAACAAAATGTGTCGCCTTGGTCACTCAATAGTGATCCAGAAATGAAAATTGAACTGATTCACTCTGCAGGTTGTAAAGCTATTTGCAGCGGTTTGTTGCTGAAAAGCACCCTGGGAGTCGTAGTTAATCAAAACTCACATTATTTAACTGTGGCTGCAGTGATGGATGCTTCTTCACTCATTTAACATGTTGGTGTTTTATCTTTTATTTCCCTTCTTCAGGTGAGACCTTTAACGGAGCTCCTGAGATGTTTTCAGCTCACCTGCTTGGTTTATCTGCCACCTCCTGCAGAGAAAACTACATATCACCTAGAACAGGAAGAAGAAGAAGAAGAAGAAGAAGAAGAAGAAGAAGGAGTGTCGAGTGTTTGGTCTCATATGACCGGACAGCAGAATGGAGCAAACATCTCTTCAGTGGCTGCTCTGTAAGTAAAGTTTAATATTAGGAATCAGCTATGATCTCATGTAAACTTACAACTCATTGTTTCAAAATGTCCTTTCACCCACAACCTTCAATATATATGTTTTAAACCTGTTTGTTTGTCTCTGTTTTAAAAAAAAATTTAAAAATCCTTCTGTTTTATGTTTTTTTCATGTTTTGTGAAGCATGTTGTATGTTGTCTTGTTTGAAGTCTTGTTTAGTACGTCTACATGGTATTAAGGCTGAAACTTATTGTCAGTATTGGTTTAAGTAAAGTTGTTTTCTCTGCTTATATGTGAAACTTCAAACCTGACTGTCATTTCCCTTCAGGTCTGACCACAATGCTCTTCTGCAGATGCACTCAAGGTTGGCACACATATTATATAAAATATATCAACATACACAGCAGCAGGAAGAACAGACTTAAAAAAAATGAAAACAAGTCAAACAAAGAAATAAAGTGAAACACAGCACATATTTTTATTTGTATTACCTTTCAACTGCATGTACGCATTTACTGTCAAAATTACAGATCAACACTGGGAGCTGTTTTCATAATGAAAAAAACTGTTCTTGCAATTATAAAGGACTAATAACTAAATAATTGTCCTTTTAAAATATATTTTTTAATTGAATCAAGACACAGTGGATGCATACATAAAAAGAAATGCATATTACAATGTATTTCACTTTATTGCATTGTTTGATTTATTTAATTTAGGCATTTTAAATCTTCTATAGAAACACAGAGATATCTCATGAACATATGAAAGATTTTATATGAAAATATACCTGTAATCAGGACATTATAAGTAAAGGCTGGTCTAATGTAAGGAGGACAGGAAGGATTTCTCCTTGATAATTCCTCCTCCGTTTGGTCGCTTTTCAGACAAAAATACACATTTATTTATTTTTATATATTTTATGTTTGTCAAATGTGAATTTTTGCTGTTTTTCTCTGTATTTTTAAACAAACAATATTAAACTGAATATCTTTGAGTTTTGACTGTTAGTCTGTGCAGGACTCTTTAAATCAGTGATGAAAATAATCATTAGTTGCAGCCTTGATAGAGAGATGACATTTGGAGTATCTTTCTCTGCGTGAATAACATTATGGACCCTTCATGTATTTTTTAGAATGAAAGGCTTGTCTTTCATGAATAAATCTGTTCTGATGTGCAGGAGCAAAACAAAAACTCGATTATATATTTAACTTCTTTAACAAGTTGCTGACTTTTTTCATGATAAAGTTACTTTTTTAAATTTTTTACACTAAAGAAGATTTGACACAATGGATAATATAACAAGCTTTTAAAATACAACACATTATTAAAGATGAAACCAGTTTCCAACCTTTTTGGCTTTTGACGTCTTACAAAAAGCAGTGTGTAGTCAGGGTCACATTTCAGATGTCTATGAGTTGTTAACAGCTCCACCAAATGGTGATTTTTCCCTCTAAACTTTTCACATGCTTTCATTTCAATAAATGTTCAAATGATCCAATATTTCAGCAAAAATCAAAGATTAGAGAAAAAGTCCAAAAACTGAAAACAGATTTGTGTATCAGAACTTTGCTTTTTCTTCTTTCCTCTCCCATTAATCATCTCACCACCCCTCAGATTTATCTGCTGACCCTTTGGAGGAGCCTGACCCCTCAGTTGGGAACCACTGGACTAAACTAGCTAACTGTATATAAAGTAGTGTAAACTAGCTCCACCTCCAGCAGCTACAACAGTAACATGCTGCTCTAACACTGATGCTTCAGTATTAAAAATCTAATGATGTCATATATAATAATATATCAGTCAGAGGGACCAAACCACTTCTTTTACTGCAATACTTTAACTACATCAAGCTCATAATACTTATGTACTTTTACTGCAATACTTTAACTACATCAAGCTCGTAATACTTATGTACTTTTACTATAGTAGGGTTTTTCATGCAGGACTTTTACTTGTAATGGAGTATTTTTACATTGCTGTATCGGTACTTTTACTGAATGTATCTGAGTACCTCTCCCACGACTCAAAGACTGTGATTAGTTTTCAGGAGGAAGTTAGGGGGACTTTCTCTCTTTTCACAATGAAAAACAAATCAATTATCAAAGACAAAAGGCAACATAATGTATCCTTATAATGTATGTCCTTTTAACGTGTGTTGCTCATTTATTATGACACACAGTGGAGAGAGTTGTGAAAGCAGGTTGAAGCTGTGAGAGTTTGCAATGCAACAAACAACAGTGTCATCAGCATAACATGTCATCATTTAGTTTATACTCTGAATCCGCCACAGCTGGTCTGACTGTGAGTCCCAGCAGCTCCCAGTTTTTCCAATGGGCGTCCATCTCTCTGAGCTGTGAAGAGGATGACAGCTCTGCTGGATGGACGCTGAAGAGGAACACAACCAAAGACACCCGGACAGAGTGTGGCATCTGGGGAGAACCAGCTGGTTCCTCCTGCAACATCGGCTACGTCATCACCTGGGACAGTGGAGTTTACTGGTGTGAGTCCAGAGAGGGAGAAACCAGTAACAGCATCAGCATCACTGTCACTGGTAAGATCAGACTGTGGAGTTAGTATTGATGAAGCTGAGTGTAAATGATGAAATGCTGTAGTTTGTCTCTGTGTTCAGATGGATTAGTGATCCTGCAGAGTCCTGTCCTCCCTGTGATGGAGGGAGATGATGTCACTCTGCACTGTAAAACAAAGACCTCTGACCTCCCAGCTGATTTCTATAAAGATGGCTCCCTCATCAGGACTGAGCCTAAAGGTCACATGACCATCCGCCATGTTTCTAAGTCTGATGAAGGCCTCTACAAGTGTCACAGCAGCAGTCATGGAGAGTCTCCACCCAGCTGGATCACTGTCGCAGGTGAGGAAGTTACCTTTCATTTCACCACTTATTTCATCCACATGTTCACTCTTCCCACTGAAAATCATGCAAACTTTGTATTGACGTCCCTTGGTATACATTTTTTTCAGAAAGATAGAAAAACTGGTTGTAATCTATATAAGAAACTCAATAGAGTGTACAGAAATGGAATATAATGTACAATTTGAATGTCTTCATGTCTGTTTATCACCATGGATGCAGTTTCATATCATGGGTTTGTATGACTCTCCTGCTTGTGACAGAACCTTCTATGATAATTTAGAGAAATTACTAAGAATAACTTCCCATAAATCAGAAGCATTAATTTTCTGTGATTTTAACATTGATTGGTTAGATAAAAGAAGGAGAAAAAGCTTAAAGGTGATGACAAAGTTTGACTTTGTCAGGTATACAGTATGACATAAGTTCATGCTATTTACCTATTGACATGACCAGGTGTGATTCTCTCTGTAGGTAAACCTGCAACCATAGCCACGACCCCTGTTTCAACAACCCCACCCCCTGTTTCAGCAGCCCCACCCCTTGTGTTCAGACTGGTCTGCCACCTCGTGGTGTTCTGTCCATACTTCATCTCCACTCTCCTCATGGTGTCTTTGTATAGACACAGGCCCACAGGTAATCATTCACTCACCTTGCAGCCACACAGCCATTCAGCAACTATCAATCAATCAATCAATCAATCAATCAGTCAACCAACCAACCAATCAATCAATCAATCAATCAATCAAGTGTTACACAGTATCTCTATCAGTTATATGGTGTTGATTACATGTTAGTTACAATCAATCTTTGCCTCTGTCAGTCGTGTTCTTGAAAATGTTTCTAAATTTGATCAGTAACTCCTCATACAACAGGAAACGACCTACTTGTCTCCATGGCAATGCCCCTGCCCACCCAAGCTGAGCAGGGATTGGCTGATGACGATGACATCATCACCTCTGTCACCACAGAGCATCATTTCTGAATTGGACCGATGTGCTGTTGTTCTGAAGTGAAGCTAAAATGAAAAACAACAGAGGAGCCGAAACATGTCCCTGTGGAACGCCACATGTTCTAGTTTGACTTGTACATCCACCATGTTGAACTTCATCTCAGACTTCAGCAGCAGCAACAGTCTCACTTTAAACTCTTGTAATCTGATCACGTGAACAGCTGCGTTTGAGCAGTTATCAGGATTAACAGAGTCAGGTTTAGTGAAGCCTGATAATTCAGAGAAGACCGACTTAGCTTAACTTGTTTGATAATAATACAGACTCATGGACAAATGTCACGTACAGAGCAGTTTCCATTCTGCTGTGAGTCGTGTTGTTGTTCATGTTTGTTTGGTTCAGATGTCGTAGAGGAATCTCAGCCGTACAAATAAAAATAAAGATGTTTTCTGTGTGTGTTTAGTTATCATTTGGTTTGGGGAAGAGGAGAGAGAGAGGAACAGGCAAAAAGGTTCAATCAAGAGCACAAATTATTAAATCGGAAGCACAAATTATTAAATGGATGCTATCAGATTTTTAGACTAATGTTAGAGTGGGAATGATAATTGATAATTGAATAATTGTTTTAGTTGCTAAAAAAATTCTGTTTCAAGCTTCTCAGATGTGATGATTTGAAGCTCTTCTGTGACAGAACAAGTATTGATCGAACAAAACAAAATTTTATGACATTTTACAGACAAAATGATAAATCAACTGAGAAAATGATCAACCCTGTTGTTCTGGACTATTGTTTGGTCTTCTGGGAATTTTTCTCTGTTTTCTGATGTTTTATTGACAAATGGATATATTGATTTGCCAAAAAATAACTGAAAATTAAAATGATGAAGGAACAAAATAAGTATACTGAATGCTAAATTTGAAGGAATCATTAATTTACATTTGTTTCTATCAGTCCCTCCAGGAAACTGTGTATTGCAACTGCAATAAATTAACGCAAATTCAAGAAATCTCTGCAATATTGGCAAGAGCTTTAAATTTTGCTAAATTATTACAACTTTTCCACATGAAATGTCCAAATCATCAGACAACGTGTGACTCTTTTATATGACTTTGAGCCCATGGTTCTCATGTTCAGAAAATACATTTAACATGAACAATGAAATATTGTTGTTGCTGTGATATGCATGATGCTTTTTATCCAATGAAGTCATAAAATATGACTCTCCATTGGTAGGAGTTTAAAAAATAATCTAATTATTTTTCTTTGCTTGCAATTTTTCCAAATTCCCGCAATTTTACCACAAAAATGCACATAAAATATTGCAAATTGTATCTCAATTTTTGAGAAAAGCCGTTACAGAATCAAACATTTTTGGCTGCAGTAATCCTGGAGGGACAGATGAGTTCACTGTACTTCAGGTTTCTCTTTACATCTTCAGTTTATAGAGAGTAACTGAGCTCTGATTCAGCCTGGCTCCTTATAATGATATCAGACTGTTTTTTCGTCTCATATTATCTCACTTGAAGGATTTCACTTGATTTTTCAAGGCCTGAAGAGGTGGAAACGAGAACCACTGAGTGGCTTTGTGTGTGTGAATGTGTGTGTGTGTGTGTGTTACCCAGTGTATAGGTGCAGACCAGCTTCTGATTGGTGGAGATGTGTAGGCAGCGTGGAAACACAGAGTTGCTGTCCATGTGGAGGGGGAGTATCAACACAGTGACACACAGAACACCACACACACACAACCCACTGAAACACACTGCGCACACAGAATAATCAGTACAAAAAAATAAAACACTGAGCTTTAAAAACTCTGTATCATTCAGAAAAAGTCAGAGGTCAGACTGTGTTCATAACAACAAACTGCAACTCCCATAGTGCACTGCTGTCAATAACATCCAATCAGAGAGCTTCAGACTCTGTTGCTATGTGACTGACTGACAGAGTAAAGTTAGAGGTTCATCTTAGTAAAACTTTTTATTTTACAAAGATGTTTTGTTCTGAAACTCTGATTTCACAGCTCTCAATGGAGACGTCTCCATTGCAACATCCTCTAAGACTCATGGGTAATGTAGTATTATACTTTTTCCCACCCACTTACTTACCTTTATAAATTCCAAATGAATGTGACTGACTAGCTTGAACATTGGTTGAGCAGTTTATTAATGTTGCATAGCAACCACAGGCAGCCGGGGACTACTTTCTTGCAAATGACTCTAGTAATGCAACTGTTATTTAATAAAACAGTTTTTATTGGATTGTCTCTATAATTTCTTTTTTGGGATATTTGGTAACCATTTTATGAAAGCAGTATCTCAAGACTGGCCATGGTATATTGTGGTTATATCATAGTGAAGGGGAAAACTTAGCTGTGATGTAATCTCAACATACCACAGCCAGTGGTGAGATATGGCTAAATCTGCACCTGTAGTGACTGAATGTTGTGATCTCAACAGTGCAGGAGGCAGGTTTCAGAGCAGACAGCACCCTCTGCTGGCCTTTCCTCAACTCCTTGTTTCCTCTTCTCCTTCTCTCAGCTTTATATATTACATATAGCACAAATATATGTGTATACAGTATACAAACATATATAGACCCATACTTTTATATCACAGTAGTAGAAGAAGTATTCAAATGACTGATTGATATATTGATATTGATATGACATCATTAGATTTTTAATACTGAAGCATCAGTGTTAGAGCAGCATGTTACTGTTGTAGCTGCTGGAGGTGGAGCTAGTTTACACTACTTTATATACAGTTAGCTAGTTTAGTCCAGTGGTTCCCAAACTAGGGGTCGGGTCCCTCCAAAGGGTCAGCAGATAAATCTGAGGGGTGGTGAGATGATTAATGGGAGAGAAAAGAAGAAGAAACAAAGTTCTGATACACAAATCTGTTTTCAGTTTTTGGACTTTTTCTCTAATCTTTGATTTTTGCTGAAATATTGGATCATTTGAACATTTATTGAAATGAAAGCATGTGAGAAGTTTAGAGGGAAAAATCACTATTTGGTGGAGTTGTTAACAACTCATAGACATGTGAAATGTGACCCCGACTACACACTGCTTTTATAACACAATATTTGCATCCAACCAGAAAGTTCAAATAGTAGAATAAAGTACTGATGAAGCAATATTTACAGGCGAGAATATGTGAGATATATTGTTATATAAACACAAACATATACAGATAATAAATGTATTGTTATTATTATTATTACTATCGTTATTATTGTTATTATTGCTGTTATTATGCTTCTCCGTGTCTCTCTCCCCTCTCCCTCTTTCAAGCCAACCGGTCGAGGCAGATGGCGCCCACCTAGAGTCCGATTCTGCTTGAGGTTTCTTCCCGTTAAAGGGGAGATTTTCCTTGCCGCTGTTGCCAAGTGAAGAGTACGGTCCAGACCTGCTCTATGTGGAAAGTGCCCGGAAATAACTTTGCTGTATAAATAAAATTGAATTGAATTGAAAATTAAAGTAAAAAGAACGAGGCAAGATTTACAAATAAGGTACAAGGGATAAAGCATGTATAAGTTACATACAGATGAAATGAAATGAATATTACATATGAGAATAAGTGCAGACAATTTGTTTTTCTGTTTGATAAATAACGTGCAAAACAGCTGAGAGGGCGGGCAGTGCGGTCTCGAGGTACACAGTGAAAAAAATGAAAAAATGATGAAAAACTAATAAAACCAGTCACTTGAATTTAAAATGAAACAAGATAAAAGTAAAAGACAGAGACACATAAAATGTACAAGAGAGAAATAGAAGTTTCTGTCTAGATTTTTCTGGGTTTTTCTCCACTTTCAGGTTGATTCGAGAGACTTCTGGTAAAATCTGCATCAAGCGGTCAGAGTTAGTACAAGATGTTGGTTTCACAATAAGACGAGTGTGTGTTCATTCCCACTTACTACAGCTTGTGTTCATTAGGAGGCATTTTATCTTGAAGTCAGTAACAGGAAGTTCTGCCTTGCATTGATGCTGACTTGACAGTTTGTGTGTGAAACGTCTAGAAACAGCCAGACAGTCGACTTCCTCAGATATAAGAGACAGAAACAGAGACAGAAACAGATCAAACCAGCAGAAGATCCAGAGAGGAAGGAGAAGATCAATCCTCTTCAAAACACACACAACTCAAGGCTTAACTGTAAGTTCACACTTTGTTTCTGATGACAAAAGTAGTTTTATGACAATATTTGATATTTACATTCATTTATACAGTTATGGTGTATAGAAGTTGCAGTATATATGTAGATAAATAGTTTGTATGAGCTTTCCTGAAAAATGTTAATTACATTTCTGTAGTTGACCTTGAAGAGAGGCTGTAATAATTATGAGCAACAATTTATAAGATGCCAATTTTGGAAAGATCATTGCTTTCTTGTTGTAGCTACTGTCCTAAGTGATGTAGTATTTTGGAGTATGACATTTTTCATTCAGTAGATGTATTTATGCTTCAACCTCAACAATATTAATAATGACACATAATTAAATAAGAAGAATATATAATAGGAAGAATAAATAATGACCAAACTCCATCTCAAAAACTGTCAATTTAATGCTGCTTTGTTCTTCAGATTGAACTACAGTTCTGTGACATTCATTTTAAGTATTTAGACTCATCACAAACATTTTTTTTTTAATTTCTGCATTACTGCAATCAACGTTAAAGAGAAGCTGTAATTATAGGTGATAATTTATAGGAAGTGATGCAGTATTTTGAAGTATGACATGTTTTATTCAGTAGACCTGACCAGAAAATTACATACCAAGGCAATAGTAAAGAGATTTTGGGATGAACAAAATTTAAACGATTAATTCAGAACTTCATTAATTCAGTCTCTCTAGTTCAGCTGCTGGCTTAACACTGATATATGTTGTGTTACGTTTCTAACTTCACTTTCTAATTTCTGTCTCTGCATCTTTAGGACACAAATTCAAAACAACCAAGATGTCTGCAGGCAAAGGCGTAGCTATCGGCATTGACCTGGGTACCACCTACTCCTGTGTGGGGGTTTTCCAGCACGGAAAAGTAGAAATCATCGCCAATGACCAGGGCAACAGGACCACCCCCAGCTATGTGGCGTTCACGGACACCGAGAGGCTGATCGGGGATGCAGCCAAGAACCAGGTGGCTTTGAACCCCAGCAACACTGTGTTTGATGCCAAGCGACTGATTGGAAGAAAGTTTGATGAGCCAGTGGTGCAGGCGGACATGAAGCACTGGCCCTTCAAGGTGGTGGGAGATGGAGGGAAGCCCAAAATTCAAGTGGAATACAAAGGGGAGAACAAAACCTTCTTCCCTGAGGAGGTCTCCTCCATGGTCCTGGTGAAGATGAAGGAGATTGCTGAGGCCTACCTCGGCCAAACGGTGTCCAATGCAGTCATTACAGTCCCAGCATACTTCAACGACTCACAGCGTCAGGCCACTAAAGACGCAGGCGTCATCGCAGGACTGAACGTCCTGAGGATCATCAACGAGCCCACAGCAGCTGCCATTGCATATGGTCTGGACAAAGGCAAGTCAGCAGAACGTAACGTCCTGATCTTTGACCTGGGTGGAGGCACCTTTGATGTGTCCATCCTGACAATTGAAGATGGTATCTTTGAGGTCAAAGCCACAGCTGGAGACACTCACCTGGGTGGAGAAGACTTTGACAACCGCATGGTCAACCATTTTGTAGAGGAGTTCAAGAGGAAACACAAGAAGGACATCAGTCATAACAAGAGAGCATTGAGGAGGCTGCGCACAGCTTGTGAGAGGGCCAAGAGAACCCTGTCCTCTAGCTCCCAGGCCAGCATTGAGATCGACTCTCTGTTTGAAGGTATTGACTTCTACACCTCCATCACCAGGGCTCGTTTTGAGGAGCTGTGCTCTGACCTGTTCAGGGGAACATTAGAGCCAGTGGAGAAAGCCCTGAGGGATGCCAAAATGGACAAAGGACAGATCCATGACATCGTTCTGGTTGGAGGCTCCACCCGAATCCCCAAAATCCAGAAACTCCTGCAGGATTTCTTCAATGGCAGGGAGCTGAACAAGAGCATCAACCCAGATGAGGCGGTGGCTTATGGTGCCGCCGTCCAGGCCGCCATTCTCTCAGGTGATACCTCAGGCAACGTTCAGGACCTGTTGCTGCTGGATGTGGCACCTCTGTCCCTGGGTATTGAGACAGCTGGAGGAGTCATGACATCCCTGATTAAACGTAACACCACCATCCCCACTAAACAAACCCAGACTTTCACCACCTACTCTGACAACCAGCCCGGGGTCCTCATCCAGGTCTACGAAGGGGAGAGAGCCATGACCAAAGACAACAATCTGCTGGGCAAGTTTGAGCTGACAGGACTCCCACCTGCTCCTCGAGGGGTCCCACAGATCGAGGTCACCTTTGACATCGATGCCAACGGCATTTTGAACGTGTCAGCAGTGGACAAAAGCACCGGCAAAGAGAACAAGATCACCATCACCAACGACAAGGGCCGACTGAGCAAAGAAGAGATCGAGAGGATGGTGCAGGATGGTGAGAAATACAAGGCTGAGGATGAGCTTCAGAGGGACAAAATCGCTGCGAAGAACTCGCTGGAGTCCTACGCCTTCAACATGAAGAGCAGTGTGCAGGACGAGAACATAAAGGGCAAAATCAGCGAGGAGGACCAGAAGAAGGTGATTGAGAAGTGTGACGAGACCATCAGCTGGCTGGAGAACAACCAGCTGGCTGATAAAGAGGAGTACCAACACCAGCAGAAAGAGCTGGAGAAAGTGTGTAACCCCGTCATCAGCAAGTTGTATCAGGGAGGAATGCCTGCAGGCAGCTGTGGACAGCAGGCACGAGCTGGCTCCCAGGGGCCCACCATTGAGGAAGTGGACTAAAGTGGCCTTTAATATGGACTCTATGATCACTGGAACTGTTTTAAATACAACTGTAACTATATGCTTTATGTTCACAAGTTTGGGCTTTATTTTATATGATATAAGATCCTAAATGTTTATATATTTTCAATGTAAGTATATACATTTAATCTCTGCATTATGAAACAACAATTCAACAGCACTTTTATACTAATATGTTTTTGTCCATATCATATTTGCAATGTTGTAAAGATCCTGAAATTGTAAATATATTTTCCTAGATGTTGCAATAAAAATATAAACCTTACAATTTTATTTTACTGTTTTTCAATCTAATACATACTTAGATGTTACAAACTTCCAGAGACTTCATGTATTCATGTAAATTTAATAGTCTTTCAGTTGAAGTAATAAAGACACAGAATCATGAGGAAAATCTTTAAAAATGATCTACATTTATTCATCATCACCTGGCAGTCAGAGCTCCTCATGGATCAAAAATCTAAGTAAATGCTCCTAAAATGTGAGAACACCGTTTTTCACTGGTCTATGTTGTTCTTTAGTCATACATTTTTTGACATGTAGCAGCAAGGCTCTATGGTTGGTGATGTCTGTCTCTCTGTCAGTCCACCACTTTGGTCCAAATGGAAATATCTCAACAATTATTAAACTGATTTCTACTTTTACGTTTACATTTTTCTTTTAGCAGATGCTTTTATCCCAAGTGACATTCATCTGAAACTGATACAACACAAGCAGGGATCTAGTCAGGAGACAACCATACGAGATAGCGCCATAAAGCTTAAGATAGAGTCCGACAGGATGTAGATACCAACAGGCAGTGCAACAAGGCAATGCATAGATTGCATAGAGGCAGGTTTTTTTTTTCCTCTCTACCTCCAGTCCATCAAGTGCAGAGGTGTTTGCGAAAGAGCTGGGTCTTTAGTTTTTTCTTAAAGATTGAGAGGGACTCTGCAGATCGAGCAGAGTTAGGTAACTCGTTCCACCACCAAGGAACTACAAAGGAGAAGAGTCAAGCTGGCAACTTAGGGCCCTGTTGTGGTGGTGGTACCAGGCACCTTTTGTTGGCAGAGCATAGTGAGCGGGAGGGAGTGTAGACTTGAATGATGGAGTTCAGGTAGGTAGGAGCCATTTTAGTTGCTGATATGTAAGCAAATTTTCTATTAAATTTTGTACAAATATTTATGTTCCTTAGAGGATGAATCCTACTGACTTTGGTGATCCTCTAACTTTTCCTTTAGACCTACCAAAAATAAAACAGTTACTGCTGTTGAACCGTTTTCATTAGTCATTATCAAAGGTAACTCTCTTTAAGAAAAGGTTAAAGAAGTCCTATTCATATGGACACACAACTGTTGTTTTAAGACACACTTGAAAAATTGAGAACCTGTGCTTTAAGGTTGAACGAGGATTCAAAATAAGCCCAGTTGGTGATCCAGTTTGAGCTCTGGGAACATGAGACTTAACAACCATTTAATTAATCAATTTCAAGATCATGAATTACAGTCCCTTGATGAGTCCACATAGCCTATAATATGCAATTCAGATGTAAAGAATTACAGTAGATGAATCAGACTTCGAGGTTGACTGAACTGGGATCCATCAGGATGGAGTAGTGTCAAAGTCTCAGTGATGGACATTGGAAGAAGTACTCAGATCCTTTACTGAAGTAAAAGTATCAATATAGCGATGTAAAAATACTCCATTAGAAGTAAAAGCCCTCCATGAAAAATCCTACTACAGTAAAAGTACATAAGTATTATGAGTTTGATGTAGTTAAAGTATTGCAGTAAAAGTACATAAGTATTATGAGCTTGATGTAGTTAAAGTATTGCAGTAAAAGTAGTGGTTTGGTCCCTCTGACTGATATATTATTATATATGACATCATTAGATAATTAATAGTGAAGCATCAGTGTCAGAGCAGCATGTTACTGTTGTAGCTGCTGGAGGTGGAGCTAGTTTACACTACTTTATATACAGTTAGCTAGTTTAGTCCAGTGGTTCCCAACCTAGGGGTCGGGCCCCTCCAAAGGGTCAGCAGATAAATCTGAGGGGTCGTGAGATGATTAATGGGAGAGGAAAGAAGAAAAAACAAAGTTCTGATACACAAATCTGTTTTCAGTTTTTGGACTTTTTCTCTAATCTTTTAACATTTATTGAAATGAAAGCATGTGAGAAGTTTAGAGGGAAAAATCACTATTTGGTGGAGCTGTTAACAACTCATAGACATGTGAAATGTGACCCTGACTACACACTGCTTTTTGTAAGACGTCAAAAGCCAAAAAGGTTGGAAACCACTGGTTTCATCTTTAACAATGTGTTGTATTTTAAAAGCTTGTTATATTATCCATTGTGTCAAATCTTCATCTGAAAAGTAACTAAAGCTGTCAAATAAATGTAGTGGAGTAGAAAGTACAATATTTCCCTCTGAAATGTAGTGGAGTGGAAGTATAAAGTGGCATCACATGGAAATACTCAAGTAAAATACAAGGACCTCAAAATTGTACTTAAGTAGGCTACAGTAGACCTAACTTGAGTAAATGTAGCCTACTTTCCACCACTAGTGATGGACCCAGTCCCAGACTGGATTATTTGTTTGTTTGTCTGTTTGTCTGTTTGTTTGAGGGGCTGGAGGGTGGAAGCAGGACTCGACGGTCCCTCACTACTTCTCTGTCCGTTCATTGTCACAAGTTAGTGAAGCGGCTCATTTATTGACATCCAGCGGTTTTAACGGCAGCTGTCAAGAACGAGCGTTGCACTCGCCGACCTGCCAATTCTCGCGAGAACCGGGACAGTGCGCGAGAAGAACGGGTCCAGGCAAGGCATAGCAATGTTCATATTTAGCAACAACAACAACCTTTACGAACATAATTATCCCGCTGTGTAGGCTGGAGGAGTGCTGAATTATTGGCCTGTTCCACCCACAAAGACACGGATGAAAACACCGGACTGTGACGTACAGGTAGAGAAAACACAGCGACTTGTTTTGAGGCAATATTGATAGCTAGCGAGCTGGTTTATTAATAGCTAGTTAGCTGGCTAACGGTTAGCTTAGCTCGCAAAGAATCTTTTCGTGATGATTCAATATTTGGTAATTTAGGCGACAGGTTGTAGCAGCCAGCACAAAATAAGATGCATATAGCTAACATCTACAACTTTAAGGTGTTAATTAGTGCCAGATAGGAAAGGAAGTTAACGTTAGATAGCTATTGTTAGCGAGCTAACGTTACACGTCTTTAAAGAAAGCTGAATGAGCAAATCACACATTGCTGGCTGGTTAACGTTAGCATGCAAGCGACTGATATACTCATCTCTCTCAGCGTTTCACTGTATAATACTTGTGGTTATCAATCGTTAATAATTGTCGTTGTGAGTTTATTTGTATGACATGCAAAGACAGACTACAGTAGCTTGTCACATGCCACATTTGATTATTACTGACATAACAAATAACAACAGATTGATGTAAAGCAGAGAAACATCTGGTCATTTAAGCAGCTGTTTAACGCAGATAAACATTTCATCCTCTAAATCTCAGTGGTGGAAAATAACTAAGGACATATACTCTTAAGTACAATTTTGAGGTACTTGTACTCTACTTGAGTATTTCCATGTGATGCTACTTTATTCTTCCACTCAACTAGCTTTCAGAGGGAAATATTGTACTTTCTACTCCACTACATTTATTTGACAGCTTTAGTTACTTTTCAGATGCAGATTTGACAGAATGGATAATATAACAAGCTTTTAAAATACAACACATTGTTAAAAATGAAACCAGTGGTTTCCAACCTTTTTTGGCTTTTGACGTCTTACAAAAAGCAGTGTGTAGTCGGGGTCACATTTCACATGTCTATGAGTTGTTAACAGCTCCACCAAATAGTGATTTTTCCCTCTAAACTTCTCACATGCTTTCATTTCAATAAATGTTAAAAGATTAGAGAAAAAGTCCAAGAACTGAAAACAGATTTGTGTATCAGAACTTTGTTTTTTCTTCTTTCCTCTCCCATTAATCATCTCACCACCCCTCAGATTTATCTGCTGACCCTTTGGAGGGGCCCGACCCCTAGGTTGGGAACCGCTGGACTAAACTAGCTAACTGTATATAAAGTAGTGTAAACTAGCTCCACCTCCAGCAGCTACAACAGTAACATGCTGCTCTAACACTGATGCTTCACTATTAATAATCTAATGATGTCATATATAATAATATATCAGTCAGAGGGACCAAACCACTACTTTTACTGCAATACTTAAACTACATCAAGCTCATAATACTTATGTACTTTTACTGCAATACTTTAACTACATCAAGCTCATAATACTTATGTACTTTTACTGCAATACTTAAACTACATCAAGCTCATAATACTTATGTACTTTTACTGCAATACTTAAACTACATCAAGCTCATAATACTTATGTACTTTTACTGCAATACTTAAACTACATCAAGCTCATAATACTTATGTACTTTTACTGCAATACTTAAACTACATCAAGCTCATAATACTTATGTACTTTTACTGCAATACTTTAACTACATCAAGCTCATAATACTTATGTACTTTTACTGCAATACTTAAACTACATCAAGCTCATAATACTTATGTACTTTTACTGCAGTAGGATTTTTCATGCAGGACTTTTATTTGTAATAAAGTAATTTTACATTGTTGTATTGGCACTTTTACTTGAGTAAAGGATGTGAGTATTTCTTCCACCACTGTCTTAATCCAAATGTGTGATAATGCAGGTTTCCTCTCTGGGGATGAATTTGTTTGTGTGCAGTTTTCTGTGGTGGAAGGTAGAAGTGTTCAGACCCAAAAAAGTAAAAACACAAAAATATGAAAATACTAAATTTCAAGTAAAAGTCCTGCATTGAAAATCTTACGGCATGAGCGTGTACTTTGAGTACAGAAATACAAATCAATAGTAAAAGTACTATTAATGCAGCAGAATGACCCCTGTGAGTATTTTACTATTACACATGAGGTTATTGGAGAATTATCACCAATACATAAACATGTAAGAACCATTTTAATGTTGTAGCTGGTGGAGTTGGAGATGAATGAATAATAATGCTTGATATTTAAAAAAATGAATCATATGTTTTGTTTGTATGATGTTAGTCTGCAACATAACTACAGCTGTCAAATAAATATAGTAGAGTAGAAAGTACAGTTGCTTCCTCTGAAATGAAGCAGAGTAGAAGTATAAAGTATTATAAAGTACAAGTACTGTAAATGTTTTCATGGATGTTTCCACCAGTTTTTTGATTCAGACACTCAAGAATTTAGGAACAGTTTTGTTATTACTTTCTTACCTTTGAGCTGCATATCAAGCTAATAACAGATCTGCTTTTTTTTTCATGTAACATGACGTCCAGGTTGATCAGTTATGGACATCAGAATCTTTGTACACAAACTCTCATAACACCCAAAAGTTATAATTCAGTTTTGATCATATTACACCTGTCCTGATGTCTTCACAATACAAGACAGAGTGTATTTAAAAACCCTCCTTCTGAGCTTCATAAAGCTTTTTAATTGACTGGCTACATGTCCAGTTTTAATATTCAATCATGTCCTTTATGTTGCTGCTCAAAGATGAATTTAAAAAATCTACACCGAGCTAAATGCGGCTTCAGGAGGAAGGCTCTGTTGGGATATTCAAATTATTCGTACTCTTAATTCTGTCGTCGTCGTGTTAAATTTCTTAACCTCAATCCTGTTGTATTAACATTCTTACCCGTATGTTTGGGATTCTGTGTCTATATACATGTACATTCACTCACTGGACACTTTATTAGAAACACCTGTTCAATCTAAAGTAAACCGATGCCACATCATAAATTCTACTTTTTTTATGAAGATTATAAATGTTCAGCTTTTGTTGACATTGTGAGAAAGGTAACCAATGAATGATAATAATGACTGCAGCTGTAACATGTGTAGTATAAATGATGTGATGTACACTATAAATAAATGAAGTTGCAGTTTGTTGTTGTTACAGGATGTGGCCGCGCTCCTCTGGATGTTTGACAGACGGTGAAGAAGGAGCAGACCTCGCGAATCTCACACATCTAACCTCCTCTACCCTTCCATTTACTGGATGTCTGAAACCTGTATTTTCTTGTTGAAATGATAAAGTATTTAATTTCACAAAATAATGTAGCGATAAGCTTAGCCTCAGAGATATTTGACCTCTATTAAAGCCCATCATGCGTGGGTCCGGAGCGTTGTCTTTTTAACTCTTAGGTTTTTTTCGATGGCGCCGAGCACAACACTTAAGTTCACACCCATTTGTAAATGATTAGACCAATGTGCCGTGTTTGCCCCCAGTCAGTTACCCCAGCTGTGCAATCACTTCAGCTTTCTGTTGTATGTTTGAAGTGATTTGATAGAACCATCAAGCCAATCAGGAGAATGAACGGCTCTCTTTTAACCCCACCCAGCCCGCGGGCGGCAAACTCCTCACCTTTACCTCCCTCACCCTCCCCGTCACCCTCCCCGCCATCTCCCTCTCTGCTGCCCCTCTCCCCCCGGCCACCTCCTCTCCCACCACTGGTGAGCCCTCCTCCCCAGGCTCACCCGTCCTCCCTGTCGGACACCCCCACGCCGTCCCCCTCACCTTGCCTGAGCTGGACCGAATTCTGTGAGCTCCACGCGCGTGTCGCAGCTGGTGACTTTGCACGCCACTTTCGGGCTTTCCTCCTGGAGAACCCCCACTACTCCCCAGATTCAGCAGCCGCCTTCTGCCGTCGCTTCACTGACCGCTTTGTTCGTCACTTCCAGAGCGAGCTGGAGGGGGCGCTCCCTCCGAGCTGTGCTTCTGGGAGGGAGGAGATGGTGAGCTGGGCTCCCCAGTCAGATGCTACTTCCCTGGAAGAGGAAGCGGTCTCACCCCTGTCGGCGTCCGGGGGTGCTGTCCTTCCGTGTCCCCCGGCCAACACGACGCGGGGCTTATCCAAGCCCGCGCCGACGCGGCTCGTGCTGGAGAACCGCAGCGGGGACAGGTTTCAAGATTCTTACGCCCACAGCCAAGTCCTACCTCCATCTTCATCGTCGTCATGTTGCTCCTCGGTGGGAGGGAATAACGGCAGGCGCGAGGAGAGGGGCGCCATGATGATCATGACCCCTGGGAACGGGGAAGCACCGGTCGAGGAAGAGGAGGACAGCTGGCTCGGGGTAGCGTCTGTGGGGGAAGACGTTGAGCCAGACGAGCGGGATGCTGAGTCCACAGAGGTTGACAGTGCAGACCCCTCCCACACTCCTCAGATTCCACCTTCCTCTGTCACTCCTCCGCCCGGCTCCAAAGGTAACAGCACACCCAACTCCTCCAAAAACAAACTGAAGAAGCGCTTCTCGCTGCGGAGTGTGGGTCGTAGTGTTCGGGGGAGTGTCAGAGGAATCCTGCACTGGCGAAGCTCCTCCAGCGACTCGGCCCAGAGCCAGCTGCCCTCCAGCTACAGCTACACGATGGGTGTGCAGGACGCCACCCTGGTGTCAACCTCCAAGAGGAACTCTGGTACACAGCCTCCTACACCCACCTCGTCCATGCCCGTCTCTCTGTCCATGCCCCTCTCCCTCCCCCACTCCTCCTCCTCCTCTCTGCCCCCCTCATCTTCAAGCAGCGCCACCTCTCTGTCTCTTTCGGAAGCCGCTCGGGATCGGCGGCGGAGCAACGGCGAAGGCGGCGAGAAGGAGAAGTGGAGCCATCGTCTGGAGAAACTCAGACTGTCACGATCCCCTCCTCCTGTCCTCACCCCGACCGCCGCCGGCTCTCACTCCGCCTCCTCCACGCTGCCTCCGAGCAGCGCGGCCGCCGCCGCCATGGGACCTCCGAGGAAGGTGGGCCGGCTGGTGCGGGAGGGCGGGGTGAGCGTTAGTTCATCCAACGACGAGTTAGGCGGGAGCCATGGATTTTCTGGCTTCTCGTTCGGTCTACTGCATCACGGTACAGACAACAACAACGCTGCCTCAGCTTCATCTGCCGCAGCCCAGGCGGGTCCGGCGCAGCCTCTGGCGAGCGGCGGGAACGTGCCCTGGAGAGGAGGACGCTGGCATAAATGTCGTCTGGTCCTCAGAGAGCGGGACAGAGAAGGCGGCGAGCGGGGAGAGGAGTACTACCTGGAATTCTTCATTCCACCCAAAGTAAGTGTTTCCCTCCTGTGAAGCAGATGGCGATTAACATAACATTAAAGGGTTAAAACATTTAGTCAATGAATCAAATATTCTCTGATTGTTGCTTCTCCAGTGTGACGATTTGTAGATTTAATGTCTTGAAGGCCTCGAGCTGGAAATGTTTCACTTCTGTCTGATATTTATGTTTTATTACTCGTTATATTTTGAATGTAAAGACACCGAAAATGATTTGATTTTAAATGTATGAAATAATTTTAATGGGAATGTTTTCAATTCACATTATTATTATTATTGTACATTTTACTATGTTTATGATTTTACATATTTTATAAACTCTCTAAAATCTCATAAAAACAAAAAAGATTTCATACACAGTTGAGTTTTGTTGGATTGTTGGTCGGACAAAATAAGATATGATGACGTCACATCGGGCTCTCGGAAATCGAAGGTGTTTTTAAATATAATTTATATTAAAAGGAATTATAATCATTGTAATGTATATAATTGTCAGATGATAGTCGTTACAGCGAGCTATAAGAGTATTTTATGTTTAATGACTGAAGTATAAGATTTACTGTTCAGGTGGTTCATTTACCAGCTGCTGTAATCATGGATGTTAAGTCTTGTTAACAGACATAAAGTTAAGTAGTAAAGAGTTCTGACGATTAATTGATTGCTTGATCGAAAGAAAATTAATCTGCAGCTATTTTGATAATTGATTATTTCATTTTTCAAGCAAAAATGCTAAAAAAGTCTTTGGTTCATTTATTGTGTTTCCTTGTTTTATGTGACATTAAATGGAACATCTTCAGTGTTTGGACTGTTGTTCACACCCAGCATGATAACTATAAATAATATATATCGTTTTAATAAGTCATACTAATGCGAGCGGACGGCGGAGTCCTCAGCACAGCTATAACGACAACAACGACGGTGACGAATGATACGTTTGGATCACTTTCAGAGTGATTTGATGAACGATACAAACACTGACAGCCAATCAGAATCCATCCTCTAAACCAATACGGCACGACACAATCTCCATCTAGCCCGACGTTTCCAGTAAAACCTCAAAAACCTGCATATTTCATCTTAATTCTGTAAACTAACTGACGACTTTATTTATTTTTATTTATTTATTTTAATGCGGTTTTGCTCCTTTTCTCACCATTGACGCACTGTCAGTGACACCCAGAGGTGATTTCTTTAGATAAGTTTGTGTAACGTTAGAAAACAACAAAGTTAGCGACTCTTTTAGGCTTCAGATCTGTGTTCGGACCGTGTTTTCCTGCCACAGCGCAGTAAAAGCTGCTCGTCTGTGCGTTTCAGCGTCTGCTACCGTCGGTCTGTAAACGCTGAGACATCACAGCAGCTAGTGTCTTTCTCTGTGCAACGTACAGCAGTAACAAGTCATCAATATCCATTTTCCCGAGCTGCCCACACAGCTAGAACATGCAGCGCGTGCACTCGGCGCCGCTGTTTACACAACGTCATCGTTCATAAGACCTATAATGAAAGTATTTGTTAGTTAGTGTACAGCAGTGGAGAAACACCAGTTATCGATCTGCTTCGTGTGTCTCTCCAGTCGTCAAAGCCTCGGCTGACTGTCCCCTGCTGCTCTATCGTGGACGTGAGGAGCACCACGGCGCTGGAGGTCCCCGATAAGGAGAACACCTTCCTGCTGCAGGTAACCGATCACTCTCTCATCTTTACTTTACTCACTAGTGTCTGCGTTCACACTGAGCGTCCTACAGTGGTTTATTCCTTTAACTGGTAATATGAATCTCAGTAGAGCTGAAACCATCAGTGGATTAGACAGAAAATTCATCATATTTTAATAACCAATTAATCATTTATGTCACTTTTAAGCAAAAATGTTGAACATTCTGTTTTTGTCTTCATTTTGTATCATTATAAATTTAATATCTTTGTGTTTTGTTTGGGCTCTGACAAATTACATTCAGCCTTTTTCACAGTTTTCTGTCATTTTGAAGATGAAACCAACTGCTGATGAAGATAATTGTCAGTTTCAGCCCTAAATAGTCGTAGTTAGTAGTTGAAGGACCTGACAGACAATCTGTTGTGTGAAGTTGTACTCAGACTATAATCAAATGTTTGTGTAGTTTCTACTCTGAAGCTTCGCCCTCTGTCTGTCTTGTTGTCCCGTCAGGTGGAAGGGTCGGCGCAGTACGTGATCGAAACACGCGACGCTGTTCAGATGAGAGCCTGGCTGAGCGACATCAGGAACGGCATCTGTCTCAGGTAACATATGGAGGCGTTTTAGCTGCTCTAAAAGGATCTCCAGCAGGTCTCCTCTCTGTCTGTCTGTCTGTCTGTTAGTGTGTTTGAGGGTTTTAAACCACCGTCTGTCCCCCACAGTGAGCAGGAAGATGCTGAAGGTGTGTGCGTGGGGCCGTTAGACATCAGCGGGACGCCTGAGATTGTTGACCGTCTTTCACAAGGTTCGTGTGTGACGCTGTGAGCTTTACAGCACATTGCAGTAGGTCTGCAGTGATTTAACAGTTGACTGATTAATTATTGGGGCGTCCTGGCCATGTGATTGCAGTGTCCCCTCTCCCCTCATTTCCTGTCTCTCTCTACTGCAAAACACCCCCAAAATACCATGAAAATCCAAGCAGATGTCTTGGTAATCTGGCCAGTCAGGACGTCTTGCTAAACAGTTGTTGGTTTCATAATTCCTGGAACGTATTTATAACTTATAACTCTTCTCTCTGGTGCTTTTTGGTCGTCTCAGTGTGTTACGGAGGTATCGGAGGCTCCTCACCTCTGATGGATCCTCTCCCACCAGAGTTGCCACCTCGAGCCCCGCTGGACGAACCGGATGGCCGGGTTCTCGGGGGAGGCGGGGCTAGTCTGGGCACACCGTTCGCTGAGACGCCAGACGCCACAGGTGAACACTTGTCACGTTTTTTTATTTATTTATTTATTTTTTTTAAAGAAGACATATTCCTGAAGACACGTTTTATTATTCCTCGTTTCATCTTTGCACTGAGCAAACAGTCTTTTTGATCCTCACGCTGTCCCGTTTTTAAATATTTATAATTCTTACATGTCGTAGTATCTGACGACATATTTCTGATGAGATGAAGTTTACATAATTTTACATTTTGAGCAGCAGTTATGTAGATTTTTGTTCCTTTTATATATTTCTTCAACCAAGAATGACCCATATTTGCCTTTTTATGATGAACAAACAGCATTGTGCGGGTGGATTAGGGTGGAAATAAGGGATAGCCCAGATTAACATGTACCCATACAAATATATTGTATTGTTTTAGACAAAGACAGAGAGCAGAAAATGTGACGTCCATCTCTGTTTCACGACCAAAAGCAGAACGAGAAGCAAGAAAACGAAGACGTGTGTTTGTAAAATACGAGACCATATGTTTGTTTTATTAAAACCTTTTAAATAGAATTTAATTCCCCATATTTAGAATTTATTAGCAATATATGACAATTGAATAACTGGTTTATATAAACACTGTCATGTATTTCTAAGCAGATATAAGAACATTTTAAGTGTTTGTTAACGTACTTCTCTTATGAAGACATATTTTATACTAATACAAGTGTGTTTTACTATGTTGTCATTTGATGAATACATTAATAAACACTTATATCTGTTGACAGCTACATGTATAGTGTTATAAACCATTTATTAACTCTTTATTTACTGATTATTGATGCTAAACGGGGGAATCGTCGTCACCTGATAATTGTTCTGATGTTTCTTGGTGTTTTAATTTCGTTATGACACATATCAAGCTTCCAAAAACTAGAGTGAAATATATTTTTTTCATAACTGATGCAGTAGAGGATTATTGACAATTGATTATTCTTATTCAAATATATAAAAAACATGACTGCATCAAAACTGCAAAAAAAAAACAATTTCCATTGTGATTTTATATCTGAGATTATTTAAGTGATTTGAACCCAATTAGTAAAAACTCTGATCTGCTGATAGACACTGTAAAAGTCTTCCAGTCTTTGTTTAGTCTTTTCTGTTTTGATTGACAATGTTTCGCTTTGATAATTCTACATTTACCACATTTTCACCTTCAGCATCTCATACGATGCAGTACAGTTGTGAGCAGTTTCACATTTTAACATGTCAGTTCTTGCCTTGATATTTATCCAACTTAAAGCACATTGAAATGTGTTTATATACATACATACTGCAAAAAAACCCCCCAAAAACATCAACAATGAGTTCACAGACACTAATATGTCATTCACCACCTTTTAAAACTGTAAAGCATTAAAGCATCGTTCGTACCTCTCGCCCGTCCCTTCCCAGGGTCCTTCCTGTTCTCAGAGGTGACGTCTGCTGAGACGGTGGAGCACCCGCTCAGTGAGTGCCAGTGGTTTCACGGCACCTTGTCGCGCCTCAAAGCTGCTCAGCTGGTGTTGGCCGGAGGCCCGGCGAGTCACGGCGTCTTCCTGGTTCGCCAGAGCGAGACACGGCGCGGAGAGTACGTCCTCACCTTTAACTTCCAGGGCAAGGCCAAGGTGAGTCTGGGAGTCGAAGTTAATATTCAGTATTTTTCAACCTGGACCTTATTTTCCCATCTTTTTATGACCACGTGACTAATGGGGATTAATGGGTCCAGTATTGAAACGGGCTGCTATGTAATCCAGTAAACAACCATCAATATATGTCCACTAACAGTGCTTGTTTTTCCCACCAACAGGCTCAGATTGTTATTATAAGTGTCTGACAACATTATGGAAAGAACCGAGAATACAGAGAATAAAATGTGATTCTTTACCTTTCGCTTGAACCAGTCAGTTGGTCTCGTATTAAGGAGACGAGTCTTCCTGAAATCCCGTGAGAGGTGACACAGAGTCGGACTACAGAAAGTTTAGCTTAGCGTTTATCTAAAAGATTTTTTCAAAGTCATGCCTGAATATTTAGCTGATTTCTACAACAACTCAACTCTCGCGAGACTTCAGAACGAGACTTCTCCCTAAACGAGACTTGGTGAGACACAATAACAAACAGACAGGTTCAAGGATCTTATAGCAGCTCGTCCCCATCAGTCACTTAGACACAAAAAGATGGAAAATAAGCTTCAGGTTGAAAAATACCAAAGTTTCCCTTTAAGAAAAAGACAAGTTCTGTTTATATTTACTGTTTCTCACCTAAATGTATTGCGTGTATCCTCGAGGTCTAGCAAACATGTAGCTAGCAGTCTTCGTCTTCCTGTCTTTGATGATGCGTTTCTTTACTGCTGCAGTCACTACTCAGTGGAACAGTGACTGAGTATCACCTCATCCTCATGTACACAACAAAACAAACGTTGCTCAGTAGAGGCTACTAGTGGTCAGAAACTCCACAGGGAACCTTCAACAGATGGAAGATTTTATAGTTAATTTTACAGACTGACTGTTTATGAGGAGAAAATGGAATCTGATAACTGGTGGACAGTATTCCCAGTTCTTTATTCCAATTTTTAATTAAAGGATGGCAAATATCTGGCAGTTAGTTTATCTGTCAGGTTAAAGGATAATTGTGATTTTATTTGCAATTGAAGGTGCTTGCACACTGTGAGCGGCTGCTGTATTTTGTATTTTAAATCAGTGGCAGCAGGGCGCAACGCCATCGCCACGGCAACCATTGATGCTACCAGCCTTTACAGCACAGGCTGCTGCTTATCCACCCGTTATAATCTCATCACACTGCTCAACAGAGCAGATTGTGACTTAAAATAGAAGAAATTGTTAGAAATACAACTACTAGTGTGATAAATGTTGTTTATTGTCTGAAACCGGACATTTAAACACCATTTCTCCTTGTCGATCTGTCTGATCTCTGCTACCGAAGACGTAGCCTACTTATATCACTCAGGTTGACCTTTGACTGTCGAGTCCCGGTCTGACTCTTGTTTTCTTCCCATCAGCACCTCCGTCTGTCCCTGAACGAGGACGGTCAGTGCCGAGTGCAGCACCTTTGGTTCCAGTCCATCTTTGACATGTTGGAGCACTTCCGGGTGCATCCGATCCCGCTGGAGTCCGGCGGAGCCTCGGACGTCACGCTCATCAGCTTCGTGGGTGCCACCGCTGTTCGCCAGCCAGGTACGAGCGAGCCCAACACTTGACATGTAAGACGGTGTAGAAAATACAAAACAAGCAACACTGAGCATAAAGCAAACATGGACACAATTAGGTTACCAAAAATGAATATTCAGCCCTGTTTTAGTTGAAACACTTTACTTTAAGTCCCTTTATTTTTCACGTTTAAGTAGTATACAATATAAACAGGTCATAAATGGTTTATAACACACTATAATGTAGTTGTAACCAGATATAAGTGTTTACTAATGTATTCATCAGCAACTATGCTGCTTTATAAACAGATAATAAATGACAATATAGTAAAACACAGCTGTAATAATGTAAAACATGTCTTCACTGGAGAAGTTAACAAAAGAACAAATACTGTACATTAATAAACACTTAAAATGTTCATATATCTAATGTAGTATAACTATATCGTAGTGTGTTATGAACCATTTATTAACAGTTAAAGTGTTACTGAAACCTCACAGACAGGTTCTGGCTGCCTGTTGGGACCTGGATTGGCCAATAATTGAGAGAAATGTCTAATTGTGCCTTTTTTTTGTTGTTGTTGTGGAGCAATATTACAGTTGCAATTTAAATTGTGATTATTGTCTGTAAATTAAACCACACTGGTGTATTTGTGGTCTACATCATTTTAAACAAACATAAACACACGTTTATATTATTTCTACATGCATAGAATCAGGTCAAATAACGCAGGTTAACAAGTAAACTTGGCCAGTTTTTCTATGGAAAACTAGTCAGTTTAACTCACATTTATTAAGATATTACATTGATGGTACAGATACAATAGTAGTCCATAGATTTAGCTTTATTTAATTTTTTAAAAATGGATGATAATCGATGCAGCAGAACTAGAGATATCATCTTTTTTTTTCCTCATGAAAACCTGCCGCCTACATTACCCACAATTCAGTGAGAGTTAAGTCAGAAATTAGGAAGAGTTATGCTAGTAGCAGCTAATGTATCCTGGAGCTACAGAGGTCCGGTAACCTCACTTCTCTCTGACTCCACACCTCCAGATTTCTTTCTTTTTCACACTTAAAGTCTTCAGCCCCAACGATCACCGACTCAAGTGACATCACTTGAGGCAATTCATCGTATTTCATGTCAACCTTTCACCTCCTACAGCTTGTTAAGACTGTTTATCAAGTTTTTCAACTGGCTGTAATCATTCCTCCTGTTCATACTGGATATTAAAACATCCTTCAAATGTGCTTTCAATGGAAGTGATGGAGGATAAAATCCACAGTGTGTCCACTAGGGGTGTGCCCGAATACAAATACATTATTCGGCAAAGCACAAATAGTGTTTTCCCCCGAATATTTGTTTCATACAAATATTTCAAAAATTATTTGTTTTCAGGAAGAAAAATAAACCATGTCAAACACCAGCGTGCAGGTCGGTTACATCACTATCTCAGTGTCTCTCCTCTGCTCCGCTGTGACGTCTATCAGCAGGTCTCAGTGAGGGGAGTCACATCCACCTGCTACATGACGCACATTTCCTAATTTGGACATCAGTCCCAGAGTTGGGAGTGTTCCCCAGAGATAAAGCTAAACTACTGACACACGTGTCATGAACACTTATTGTAACACTTTAATTTTCTAAAATTAAAAGCGTAATAAAAACAAAAACAGGATTTTTAAACCTCTTTCCACTTTTATTCGAATACAAATACAAATAATTTTGCTGCCTCAACAAATACAAATACAAATACTGGGATTTCTGCACATCCCCAGTGTTCACACAGTCATTTAAAAGTCTCTGTGAAGCTTCTATTCAGCTTCATCAGTCTGAGTTAGTCATATCAAGTGGATATCTGACACATTTACAGTCTTTTTAGCATCAAATTCCCTCTTTGTGTTTCCTCGGACAGTGTTTCCCTGTTGAGCTGCAGGTGGAAGTATAGTAACAAAAAGAGGGACTTTGGCACTAAAAAGACTGTAACGTTGAAAGATATCTACTTGATTTGACTCATTTGGACGCTGAAGCTTCATATCAGCTTCAGATAAACTTTAAATACATTTTGTCCTCCATCACTTCCATTGTAAGGTCATTATGAAGGGATCTTCTAATGGTCAGTATGAACAGGAGGAATGATTACAGCAAGAAAAACAGCTTTAATGTTCATTTAGACAGCTGACTGTTGGTTTAAGACACACTTGAAACATTGTGAACCCGTCCCTTTGTGTACATTTGCATGCTGAACATGTGTTTCTCTCAGCTGTCTTTACATACGTACTGCATGATATCTGCTGTACAACCTCATCTCTCATATCATATATCCTCCCTTCCCCACATATCTAGAATCACATGTTGGAAAACCAGTGACTGAATGATTTTGAATATAAATCTAGATTTCAGACATTTGTTTAAATATTTAACAGAAATGCCTTTTATACAGAAAGGGAATAGCAGTATAGAGTTAATCCGCTGTGTTAAATATTATAGAAATGTTTCCGTCTCCACCCTGTCGCCTCCATCTGCCCGCTGTGTTACTGCACCCATCACTGTTCTGACCTCACTGTTGTTGTTGTTGTTGTTGTTGTTGTTGCTGTCTGTCGTATCCGTTGGCTCATCCCTTGCAGGCCGGGACAGGGCAGGCAGTCGGCCTACAGTCTGTGATGTCATCACCACGCGCCATCCTGACTCTCCATCAACCCCCATCTCTGACTGTGTGTAAGTGAGACCGGACTCGGCTGAGAGCAAGTCTGAGAAAAGAAAAAAAAAAAGAAGGGAGTGTGTGGGAGTGAGTGAGGTGATTTCTATGATGCATATTCAGGTTGAACTTTTTAAGTTTTTTTTACACTAAAAATGTCAAGTTTTTAAAATGTGAAATCTTTACAGAGACGCTCTGGCGGAGCCTGATGCACAATATTGATTATTTGAACACAGAATAACGGAGGGAGCAGCAGATAGTCGCAGCCTGTTTATATGAAGCACATAGATGAAGGAGGAGTGTAGTTGTTATGAATGATTAGAGATCACATGACTGTAAAGTAACGCCTGTAAGCTCAATCAGGAATTATTATTATTATAGTAATAAAATGAATCAGAAAAAGACGAGGGCTGAGTCTAGGCTGATTTCATCTCTCTACTTTTATTATCTATGTTTTATTATTTTGTTGCTGTTATTAATAACACGTTTTAATCAATGAGTCTCTGCTGACTCGTCTCGTCTCTGTATCAATAACAGAAACACGTCCTGTTTGACCTCAAACAACAACAACAACATCCACATCCTGCACCGTGTCCCATCATCCAAGTTCTTATTAAACTTACTAAGTGTTCAATACAGCTGAATAATTTCATACTTCTGACAAGAATACAGTGATTTTTTTTTGTACATGAATCCTCACTAATTGTTTTTTTCCTCTCAAGTCAAACTAACTTTTCTCTCATTTTAAACAACTTTTACTTCCAGGTAATAATTGATTTTTTAAATTTTTTTTTTTGCTCTATATATAATCTGAACCAAATATTTACATTTTAGAGCCTTAAATTAAAAAAAACAGTGAGTTTGTTGGTTCTTATGGCTCTATTGGATTATTATCTGTTTCATATGAATTTCCTCATATTTCCAAACAGTTACACTGTCAGGAAACAGTATCAGGTTTATAATGAAGCTTCATTTAGAGGATCTTTAACTTTATTCAGTATCATAATTGACTTTGACATTTTAGCTTTAATGTCATTTATATGAGGCTTCCAGAGTAATTCATTAAACTGCAGAAACTGAGTTCGTTAAACAATCACCAAAGATTCACCTCACTCGTTAAAGGTGTGACTTTTGAGGCTTGTTTTCCCTGAAGCTGAATATTTAGATTTCATAAAAGTTTATTAATTTATTCTAACGACAGAGATCAGGATCAGTGATCAGTAGCTGAGATCAACTCCACACTGTGAAAACTGTTTTTGTTTGTCGACAGAAGTGTGTGTGCGTGTGTGTGTGTGCGCGTGTGCATGCATGTGTGTGTGTGTGTGTGCGCGCGCGCGTGCATGTGTGTGTGTGCGTGTGTGTGCGCGCATGCATGCATGTGTGTGTGTGTGTGCGTGTGCGTGTGTGCGTGCGTGCGTGCCTCTGTGTGTGTGTGTGTGTGTGTGTGTGTGTGTGTGTGTGCGCGCGTGCGCGTGCGTGTGCGTGTGTGTGCGCGTGTGTGCGTGTTCTCTGAATTGGACTGCCTCCATGACTCCCATGGACTCCATGACCACAGACTTCTTCCACCTAACCGGCCACTCACTTGTCATTTTCTCTTTTTCTCTCCTACCTCTCACCCTTCTGTCCTCCAACTACGCTGTCACTTTTGGCCTTATTTCCTCCTCCTCTTCCTCCTCTTCCTCCTCTTCCTCCCCCCTCTCTTCTGCCTTCCTTTATTTACACTTTTCTCTCATTTCCCCCCCGCCCCCTTTTCTTTCTTTCTCTTTTCTTTTCTTCTCCGTGCAGACTTGACCAGCAGACCCCGTAGCCCTCCTCAGCCTCCTCCCCTGCCGCCGGGCCGGCCGCCACCCCCGACTCCACCTCAGGAGAGAGGGAACGAGACGGAGCCGGGAGGAGGAGAAGGAGGAGGAGGAGGAGGAGGAGGAGCGACTGTGGTGACGATGGCGGCGGCGGCGGCGGCAACTACGACAGGAGCAGGAGCAGCAGCAGCAGCAGCAGCAGCAGCAGCAGGAGGAGGAGGAGGAGGAGGTGGCAGCGGCGGCGGCGGTGGAGGAGGAGGAGGAAGTGGAAGCGGTGGCAGTGGAGGTGGAAGTGGAGGAGGAGTGGAGGACTGGGAGGAGAGGGACAGGGACACTCCTCTTCGCCAACTAGAAGCTGTGGAGGGAGAAGAGAGGGAAGGAGCGAGGGCCCCGAGAGCCATCGCTAACCAGTACTACTCCTTCTGATGAAGGGAAGCGCAGCAGGAGGAGCGTGTTTGTTTGTGTGTGTGTATCCGACTGTTTGTGTGTGTGTGTGTGTGTGTGTGTGTGTGTGTGTGTGTGAGCGAAAGTGAGATTGAATGAGGCGGCGTACATCATAGCCATTCATAACCAGTATTTTTATTTTGTTAGCAAGGTGGAGGTGAGGAGGAGGAGGAGGAGGAGGAGGAGGAGGTGTAAAAGTACTAACACTATATATATAATGAGAGAGAGAGAGGAGACTTAAGCAGACGGGAGAGACGGGTGAGAGCAGCTTTACAACACTAACTAGCGGTACAATTCTTTAATTCTTTAGCCAGATAAGCTTTGTGGTTTGTTTTTTTGTTTTTGTTTGTTTTTTTTTGCCGGTACGCCTCACAGCAGGCTCTTCCTCGTACATGCAGACGAACAGTAAGTGAGAGCTTGAGCCCTGTGAAGCCAGCAGTCCCGATACCTCACAGTGGTCCTGCCAAGACAGCACACGCTAGCCAGAGGCCAAACTTTACTTCTACAGACACTTTTTTTACTGTGGCAAGTAGACCCCCCCCGATACATCACACGCACTCTCTCTCTCGACGGTCGTCACGGCAACCTCCGTTTTAAAAACACATCTTAACGACAGTAAAACATTCACGTGTGATTGGAAGAGCTAAAAACAGCAACACAGACGTGTGAAACGTGAATTTAAAAGCACTATAAACACAATATGTGGTTGAATGTATAATAATAATAATAATAATAATAATAATAACACTAATGACATGATGTTGATTTAAATATTTTATACCTCAGACTGCTGCTGCCTTTGCGCTCCCTTGTTTACCGCGTCAGTAACTTATATTTTAGACACCAGTTTGGAGATACTGGAGCTTTTCAGGCTGATCATTTATCCCATTAACACCGAACCCACTGTGTATGTCGTAGGTGCTCCAACAGATTTAAATAAGACACGTTTAAGCCAGATTTCTCAGTATCTACTCCTCTCTGTGATGACGTCAGCCAGGGTTTAACTTACAGGAATCTATTTTTTTTTTCTTCTTGTCAACAAATCTCATGTTTGGATCCAAACCAACAATGAACTGATTTACTAGCAAGTATTGTGTGTGTATCCAAAGCCTCTGTCTGCACTGGGTGACATGTTCCTTCATCATGAAGAACATCTGAAGACTAATAATAGTGATCAGTAATAATAAATAACTAATAATAGTGGTAGAAATACTCTGATCCTTTACTTAAATAAAAGTAGAAATACCACAATGTAAAATATAACTACAGTAGTATTATCAGCTAAATTTACTTAAAGTATTAAAAGTAAAAGTACTCGTTGCAGAAAATCAGCTGCTGTGTTCTGATAAGTTCTGCCACACAAAGTTTTCTCTAAATTTAGCTTTTTGTGAAATATTGAAAAGTTTCATTACGTCTTTGGGCCTCAAACAGTTATTTACTTGGTGGAACTGCGAGTTACACACCAAAACTACTGGTTCAATCTTTAACAAAGTTTTGTATTTAACTGATAATACTTCAGTACTTTTACTACAGTAGGATCTTAAATGCAGGAATCTCTGTAATATTGGATCCAAAGTTGAGATTTGTTGACAGAGAATCACCAGCTGGACAGACACAAACTCAAACAAACTTCATCCAGATGTGTAAAGGGAGGCGATTAGATTTAAAGAAAACTTTTTAGTTTATTTACATGACCCCGGTTCTCTAAGTAGCATGAGTGAGTGTCTCACTATGGGATATACTGACTCCCGGATCGCTTCATAAACCCGTTATAGGAAACAGATCGCCATCAGTCGCCCCAACACTCAGCAGTGAGTCAGCCAACGAGGCTGCTGTAACATCTAGGCTGTAAAACCCAGCAAAACTATGATCAGCTAACCGCTGCACAGAATGGAGACACCCCTGAAAAATGCCCACGATGATGCCAAACCTCCAGTAGAGTGTCTGCAGACCTGCAGGAGGTTGCAAGCCTCTACTAGTATAAGCAAGAGCAATAGCTACCAGTATCCATCGGGAAAGTCACTGTTTTGAAAGACACAAAAAGCTGATCAGATTTTTTGAAGTTGTATCCGTGGAGCCCTGGCAGGACAAAGATAATGTAGCTGTTCCTGTTCTGTAGAAATAAACGGCGGAGAGATTTCAGCTCTGTCGGTGTGCAAAGACCCACCACTTTAAAAATGAAGGCTGGGTTCGGATGAAGACGTCAGGTACAAGGTGCATGCAAGCGTCATTTACAGCCAGCATGGATTTCACCCAGCAATGCAGTCTTTAAAGACGCCGTTTTCATATCCACCTGCTGTAGGGGTTCAAAAGGTGGTCCACTCCCAGAGGAGCCGTCTGATCATATAGACAGAAAAACATGAGACACTGACGGTTCTTAAAGTAGGAACTATCGCAACATCTATCTCCAGCCGACGGGAACTCTCCCAAATCATTTCTATAATCTGCGGATGCAACCTCCACTGTGCATAAAGCAGGTTTCCTCTTGAGAGCAAATCTGCCCCCAAGTTCATAATCACCGCTACGTGAGTTGCTCTCAGAGACTGAAAGTGGGCATAACTCATAAGTCTAGTAACTAGTGATATAAAGTGTAGTATTGCTACTGCTCAGCTAGTGAGTTTGGGGAAAAATATTGCTTATTGCTTTTTTTTTTTATGGTGTTGTTGCTCCGTGTAGCTGGTGTTGGCGCTGACCCTTTTAAGTGTTGCTACTCTGCGGGGCTAACTACGTTAGGTATGGCTACCTAGCAAGTGGGGAGAATTGCTACTCCAACCGAAGACAACTAGAATTGCTTCTAGCTAGCTGCTGCTTGGTCACAGTGAAGCTCGAGCTGCCCTACGAACTGAACAACGATCCAGAGCGAAGCGTTTGCTGACTGACGTGGGAGCTCGTATCTGTGAACAGTTTAGCTAAAAAACTCCAGAGTGGCTGTTCCGTTGTGGGCGTTAGCTACTGTGAAGCAAGAGGAGTTTTCTGAATAGTGAATATATATCAGCCCTTTATATAGAAGGAGGGCTGGTGGCCACATATGTCATACATGTTAGCAAGGTCAGCCAGTCGGCCGGCGTAATGCAATAAAAGGCTTCTGTTGAGGACACACAAGGGGCGTTAACCGTAGTGAGTAGTAAAGTAAAGTAGACACACCACCAACTAGCCTGTGGTGATTAAAATATAAACAAAACAAACATAATTGTGAATAAGGGATGAATGGGATGAAGATGGTCCCACTGCAGTGATGAAAGGATATATGTTAGTCTCTACAGAAGGTTACTGCCGCTACGCCAAGATCAGTGGCTGAAATTTGTTACCAAAAAACTCCAGTCATCATCTTAATGACACAACTTTTTTTTTTAATTTAATAATTCTATTTAAAGGGAAACTTTGCAGATTTTCAGCCAGCATTGTATCATTACATTGTGGGTAGTAACATGCAAATGAACGATGTTTAACTTTCCGCCGGGTGACACATGAAGCGTCATCTGGTGGACTCTGGAGATCTGCCTCAAGGCCAAAACACACCGCCGCCGAATGGCGCGTCGAAACAGCCGCCGCTATTATTCTCTAAGTACAGTTCCCGCACCGGCGGTGGCTAGGCGCGCGTTGATGCACCGCCCCTCGATGCTTCACGCCACTGTTCTATTTCCTGCATCGCCGCGCCAGAAAAAAATGCATTTTTTTTCCAGAGAAAAAGCTGTTTTGCACTTGAACACAACGTTGGCCGAACAACAGGCTCATTTACTAGTTTGTTGCTTGTTTTAACTATTTCACTTTCAAAACATAAATCTCACTGCTCAGATTATTATTTTTTTCCAAGTTATTAATCAAAATTAGACGACGACACCGATGTCGTTTCACTGTCCTGCTCTGTGTTCATAGAACTGGAGTTACATCCAGTTAACTACTATAACGATGCCTCCTATTGGTGCGAGGGACACGTAACGTGCGTCATATGATGTGCTGTGGCGGCGGTGTGTTTTCAGCTACAAACTACGTTTCCTCTTTTCTTGTGGAAGCCTTCAAGCCTGCGTACCCGCCTACGCCAGCGACACTAAAATATCATACCACTAAATACTTTAAAATATCAACAGCATATTTTTTAATTAATGGCTTATAACTGACCTATAAAACATTAGTAAATGCTTTATTAACCATTAATAAAGCCAGTAGTTGCTGCTTTATTAAAAAGAGGTATCAAATTATCTGACATTGTAAATCCAATAAAAATATTCATGTTTTGAAGCAAATTTTTTCTTTTAGCAAAATTTTTTAGAAAAAAAAATTTGTCACTACTGCCCTGTGTTGTGTATTTTAGTAAAAGATTCAAAATAACCATTTTAAAGGGATATTTTGTGTATCGGATGCATGCTGAACACTATTAAACTGACAGATGTTTGAATGGAGTTTGGTTTTGACGGCGTCTGGACGCGGCGGCGGCGGTGGAGGAGGATGTGATGTATCGGGGCTAAAAAGCAGGCAGGAAACTTTTTACCTCAGTCACACTCAGCAGCATCACTCAGAGTACAGTATGTCTCTCTCTCTCTTTTTCTCTCTGACACACACAAAAAAAAAAAAAAGCTGAACTGGGAGAGAAATTATTGACGATACCAATAACAATAATATTGATGGAAATAATAATAATAATAATAATAATAATGACGGTCAGAATAATAGTATTAATTTTATTTGTTTTTTTTTTTTTTTGAAGACACCTTTTTATTTTGTATGCTTTACTCCATGTATGTAACACTTGTTCCGACTCCATCTTTGTAATTCAGTTGAAATGTCTTTTGTGCCTTTTTTTATTTTTTTTGGGATAAAAAAGGAGAAAAAAAAAATAATAAGATTTGCTAAAATGCCTCATTCTCATGACTATCCCAACACTCTTTTTCATGCTGTCTTCTCCTCCTCAACCTCATCCTCCATTCATCAAGGGTAAAAAAAAAAAAAGTATACAATTAGCAGAAAAATGTCAATGAAAATACCTACTTTTTCTACTTGTGCCTTTCTGTGTCTGTCGTCTCGTCATCAGCCTATTTGCCTGCATTTTGTGTCGCTCTGTCATTCATTCATCATTCAGTTTAGAGCTTGCCTGTTTCTTTTACACACCACATAACCTTCCCAGTCATTTCTGCCGGTTCTTTTCTTTGCTCATGTGTTTGTCTATATGCACCCCCCCCCCCCCACCCCCACCCCCTCACCCCCCCGATCATCATGTTCTGTGTCCTTTTCTCAGTTTCAAAACTCTTTGTGCCTTTCTCTGTCTCTTTTCTCTCTTTGCTGGGACCGTGTGTTGAGGGCGGGGCAGCGTCGTCTGTCCACCCTGTGTGGTTAGTTTCAGGTACTACATTGAATTTAATGATAATGATATAATATAAATATAGTGAAACATATAGTGGTTGTTGTGTGTTCATTTGTAAGATCACTTTATTAGGTTTACATACTTGCTTAAAAGAGGAGTTTATGGTTTTTTAAGTCTGGTAAGTTTTCAAATCTGAAGCTAATATGAAGTCAAATCAAGTAGATATCTTTCAATGTTACAGTCTTTTTAGTGCCAAAGTTCCTCTTTTTGTTACTATACTTCCACCTGCAGCTCAACAGGGAAACACAAAGAGGGAATTTGATGCTAAAAAGACTGTAAATGTGTCAGATATCCACTTGATATGACTAACTCAGACTGATGAAGCTGAATAGAAGCTTCACATCAGACTTTTAAATGACTGTGTGGACACACTGTGGATTTTATCCTCCATCACTGACATTGAAAACACATTTGAAGGATCTTTTAATATCCAGTATGAACAGGAGGAATGATTACAGACACCTGACTGCTGGTTTAACACACTGGAAACATCGTGAACCGCCTTTAACGGACACATTCTAGAAACGTTAAAAGACAAACACACTTATTAAAAACTTTAAATATGAATTTTAGTCTGTGCTGGAGGTTGGAACATAATACTAAACTATTCTAGCAATAAAACAAGTACAAAGACATAAATCTGACAGATCAAGAGACTTCAATATGTTGATTAAAGAGAGGTATGTATGATGTTTGGAGGAACCTCCACTCATCAGGTGAACTCCAGAACAGACTATTTCTTAATGAACACTATAGACGCAGGAACAGCAGATGTATCAGATCACAATGAAATTTATTTAACTATACACCTGAGCAATAGACTGCAGAGCACATTAAGGAGACGAAATATCAGTATTTTAAACAATGAGACTTTTGTAAAGAGATTAAGAAAGAAATCAGTGACTATGAAAGATAAGAGATCAAGTAGATCCAACCATCGTACGGGACACGGTTAAATCAATAATGAGAGTGAGACTCATTTCAAGAACTTCATACATACCAAACAACAACAAAAATATGATGACAAAGGACTGACAAACCAGATAAAAGAACTAAAAGCAAAATAGATAACATCTTGATTGACAAATTAGAAAATAAATTGAGATTCACAAAGCAAACCTGTCATGAATCAGGGCTGAAAGACGCCTCAGGGCACAACACACAAGATCAGAGACCCTTTCACAAAAGAGTTTATGGATCCGAAGAAACTGTTAAAATCTTCAAAGATTACTACGAAACCTTCTCCTCGCAGCCTGAGAATGACGATGAAGACAACATTAAAAAATACTTGTTATTGTTGGACCTGCTGAACCTTCCATAGAAAAAATACAAAAATACAGTATGTAGAATTTCATAGATACATTTCAAAATGTCGGGTACAAAATGTCATATTTATAAAACGATTAGTATTGGTTTGATATCGGGCTGGTGAGTGAGAGCAGGCAGTCGAGTTTAGATTTGGGCTCCAACTAATGATTCATTTTCTCAATTAATCGATTAGTTGTTTGGTCCATAAAATGTCAGAAAATGGTGAAAAATGCCGATCAGTGTTACCTAAAGCCCAAGATGACGTCTTCAAATGTCTCTTTTTGTCCACAACTCAAAGATATTCAGTTTATTGTCATAGAGGACCAAAGAAACCAGAAAACATTCACATTTGAGAAGCTGGACGCAGAGAGTTTGGGCTTTTTTTCTTAAGTAATCATCAGTTATCATAATAGTTAATTAACTGGATGGATAGATAGATACGAAAACAGTGAAGTAGGTAAAAGCAAAAAATAGGCTAAATTATATACAATAACTAAATAGACTAATTCAAATATCAAAAATAAAATAAATAGAATAATTAATATAATAAAGACTAGAGATGTAAATTTTGTTGGTCAAAATACCATTTCAAAGGTCAAGAACGTGTTTATATTCATTTTGGGTTTTGTGCTACAGTCACATTCGTTTTCTGTTTCAATTATTTCCTTATTGTCTCAAAGAAATTCTTTTTTTTCCTTTTAAATAAATCAACATCAGCCTTTAAAACATCTCCTATTACTTGTTATTGAGATAAAACTAAATTTAATCCGGATCACATTTGTTACAATTCATGTTTAATTCGTAAAATATTCGCCAAAACAAATAAAAACATTCTTTTGCATCACTGTCATGTTATGACCTGAAGTATCCGCCCATGAGGTTTATGATTGATGTGAAAGGAAACCAATAAGACGAAAGATCAGAAATGATTGACAGAAAGCTTGTCCAATCAGTTTCTAGTGTCGGTCAGTGGGCGGGGTTTATGATTGGTGCGTTCGTTAGAGGTGCTCGGGTCAGCCCGGTTGTTGTTCACAACATTCACACTTACACGGGGATTAAAGTGGACCGGAACGACCCGGAACGACGCAAACAGGACGTAAAGTGCTGCTGACAGTCCTCGTCTGAACTCTGTGAGGAAAAACAGAGACACTGAATCACTGAACTCTTCATCAACATGAGCGTTTTAGAACATACACACCAAACCCCATAAGATATTTGAGCTGTTGATATGAAGTTGAGATATCCTTCATTATGCAGCTGACATGATTGTGTTGAAATAAAAGTTTTAGTGGGCTGTAACTGAGGACCCTCGTCATGCTCATTATCTTTACGACGCGCATTAATCCAGATCAAAGTTTGATTCATGACTTCCATCATTGTCGCTTCTGACAGAATCGTCACTGTTGCACAGCTGCATTTTCTCCGTTACCATAAAGTGTAACATTGTGAGGACGTTCTGTATTTATTTAAATCATGTGTCTTCCTCTGCATCACACACAAAGTCAGTCTCACTAATGATTCTGTTTTAGTCCAAACAATCTTTTAATAAGCTCAGTGTCATCAAGCGTTCCCAAAACATCTCTCCTCTCAGGGAATATCTCTGCCTGAACTCCATCTCCTGCAGCTCCGAAACATTGGCAGAGATACGAATCATTTACCAAGTTTGGAAAGTTGATAAAAGGCTTTTTCTCCTAAAAGTAGAAGCAGAGATGCGTCACTCTGATAATTTTTGGCCAGTTAGGAGTGATTTCCTGCTCTGAGACGCTTGATAAATACGGGCCCAGATGTGACAGATGTGACAGATTGGATGTCCACAAATTTCATTTAGTTAAATTCAGAAAGAATTTATCATTGGTCCAGAAAACCTGCATGAAGGTCAAATCATATCTTGGTTCTGTGGTGAAAAACTAAGTTTTGATGATCATATCAGCAGCTGGTCCAGTCCTGTTTTCACCATTAAAACATATTCAAATAATATCTATAAAACCAGCACAGAACACTGCTGCTGTCAGACTTTGAACTAAAACCAAGAAAAGAGATCATATTATGGGATGATTATGATGGTGGTAAACAAAGACCAAACAACGACACAACAAAGATCTAACAACAGAAACATCTGTGGAACTTGCAGTGTTTTTATTCTTCATGTATAACATCTATTTTTATTGTCTTTGTGTATAAATGAAGCATATTTGATAGAATCTTAGTTCTTTGTTTTGTTTCTGTGGATCTGTTAGATGTTTTTATCGAACCACTGGACCACCAGGACGCCATCTGAGTTCATGGTTACGTTTTATATTAAAGCTCCATTATTCTTAGAATTTCTTATTAATTTCTTCAAAGTTCCCAGGAAAGAATTGTTTGTGTAATTTGGTCTATTTATAGATTTCCATTTAGTTAATATCTATTCATCAGTCATTTATTATTGGAAGGTTTATTCTCATATATGTTGAATTGTGTGTTTTTCTGTAGATGAAACATGTTTGCATGTTTGTCTGACCTGCTGTGAACTGACTGAAAGACTTTAGCTTATGCAAGCTTAGCAACTGGAATTCATTGATTGGATGTGAACCAACTGAACACTGTCTTTATTTGACCTATAAATTTCTGCTGAAGTACTTGGTTCTTTCCAGGAAATTTACTAACTTTAGATTGTCTGTGTTTTCTTTATTCCTTCACTTTATTGATGAAATCAAGTGAAATATACAAACAAGGAAACAGCGCCACCATGTGACGATACAAGAAAACAGTTTAAAAATGTGAGAAGAGGAGAGTAAATCTAGTTAGAGATGTCTCTATTAATCATTTTGTCAAATGTCAAAAAAATAGAGAAAAATTAAGATTAAGAGTGAAATTGGTTTGCAGTGTTTGTCCAAAACTTAACAAACACAATAAAAGAAACACACACACTAAGAAGAAACAAGCAATCCAAGACATCGTCCACACATGGCACACATCCTTCATAAAACACACTAAACTACTACACAGCAGCGTCCAGCAGTGCTCCTGGAGTACAAAGATTCAATGTGAGAGAAGACACAATGCAGCCCAGAAATATACACAATACCATACTTTCCACCGTGCAGCACTGACTACAGTACTGCTGTGAGTACCAGGAGGTTTTATGTGCTGCTGTGTGTTATAGAGAGCGATGGCTGATGGGATAAAGGAATTCCTCGCTCTGTTACTTTTGCAGCTCGGGGCTCGAAGACGTTGGGCCTGATGGGAGGAGCTGAAGCTCACTGAACAGGATGTCGGTAAGGCTGTCTTGCTTAGTGCCGGTTTATTTTTCTGGTAATACTCACAATTTCGCTAAGTGAGTCCTTCTGTGCAGCATCAGTGTTACCATGGCAACAGAGGATGCAGAATGTCATAAATTGAATGAATTAAAAAACGTATAAAAAGATCTCAACATAAAACACTCAAAATCAAAGAAGACTAGCTTTCATAAGAAAGTGATTGTTGGTTTTTCTTCAAAATACAGTCAGTGTGATAGTTTGACTTCAGTTTGTTATCAGTGTTGATCCCGAGGTGTTTGTACTCCTCTTTCTACCTCTTTCTACTCAGAAACATCTGTAAACTCCAGCCCTCTCTAACCCTGTCAGATGTTTGTGATACCACAAACTTTCACCTGCACCCTCAGATCTGCCAGCAGTTCGCTCCTCCAGGCCCCCAGTACCAAGCTCAGCACCATGGGGCCCCCAGTACCAAGCTCAGCACCATGGGGCCCCCCAGTGCCAAGCTCAGCACCATGGGGGATCTGAGGCAGCACAGACCAGATCTTTCTTTCTATTGAGGAAGGCTTCATCTTAACTCTTTACTATTTTCTTTATGTTGTGTTTTCTGTGTTATTAATACTGTAGCATTTTCAGTTTCACTATGAATGAAAAGTGCAGGACAAATGAAATGTACCATTATTATTATTAAACTATTTCTATGAAGTCAGATTGTTTTCTGGCCTCCAACTTTTCTTTCCCTCTGTCTCCTCTTCGTCTCTCTTTCTCTCTCTGACAGACTGTTTTCAGCTGTTTGGCTGGAGGGAAGTGTTGTTGGAAAATATTGTGTGCGTTCAGAGAGATAAGACGGAGAGGAACAAGTGGGACGCAGGAAACAATCACAGCAGATGACCTCCTCATCCCTCTGTCTGTTTCTGCTGCCTTTAATCATCTGACTAGTGGTGGAAGAAGTACTCAGATCCTTTACTTTAGTAAAAGTACCAATAGAGCAATGTAAAAATACTCCATTACAAGTAAAAGTCTTGCATTCAAAATCCTACTACAGTAAAAGTACATAAATATTATGAGCTTGATGTAGTTAAAGTATTGCAGTAAAAGTAGTGGTTTGGTCCCTCTGACTGATATATTATTATATATGACATCATTAGATTATTAATAGTGAAGCATCAGTGTTAGAGTAGCATGTTACTGTTGTAGCTGCTGGAGGTGGAGCTAGTTTACACTACTTTATATACTTATACACAGGGGTTGAAGTGGGCCGGAACGGCGTTCAGCCACCTTCGATTAATAAGTAAATAAATCTGATTGGCAGTTTCGTTCATAATAATGACAAACGAGTTCATTTTTCGTTTAGAAGGGTCCGACTGCTGTCTGTACACTAGGGTGTAATCCCCCCTCCGACCACAATGTGGGCTGCAATGGCAGAGTGGCGCTGTCCGTATTTCCGCTCGTTGACTCCGCGGAAGTGAAAACGGCAGAAGCAGCGATTCAAAGTTTATGACTAACTTCACTGAAAACTTCAGCCAAAATATGAACTATTCGTGTCTTTTTATGTTTGTGGTGAATGAAACTCGAAAGACTTTTATTTGTTCGAGCTAATATTCATCTTTAGCCTTCAGTAAGTCTGTTCCTGACATTTATTCAGCTGTTTCTCCGCAGTGTAGCCGGATGAACGGTAAGAGATAGTATTGTGTCGTTTTCATAGCGTAACATTATCGATAATCTCTCCTCGCGATAACATTTGTAATATTAATTGGTTATAACAACAACGAACAACAACAAATGACCGCACTGCTCTGTCTCCTGTATTAGTGACTGTATTAGTAACCAGTGTATCGTTATTATCTCTGATGGAGTCAGACAGATAAACTGATTCAGATAAACAGTAGACACGACTTTTCATTATATAACTCAGTAAATAAATGATAATGTAACTCCGTAATATTTGAAGTGTGAGTCATATAAATGACTTGTGTGGTAATTCTGCACCTTGTGTGAGCTGAGGCCCATTCAATCCCAGCTATGAGGCAGCGTGTGGAGCAGCAGGACTGATTGATATGTTTGTGAATATATTGATGTATTTTACATCTGTGCTTATATATATTTTTTCTTGTAAAAGCAGAGTCACAGACAGCAGGATGAAGCAGCTGCAGCTACAGAAACAGCAGATACCTGCTCAGTCTCCTCATCATCACCTCTGACCCTCAGCAGTGGCCTTTACTCAGGCCTCTAATCCTGCAGGTCTGATGGCTCCAGGATGAGGATTACACACTGGGTCAGTACATAGTTTCAGTTCAGCATCATGCTTTTTCCGCAGCTGATCTGTACTGATAAGTGCCAGTAATCTCACTGGGTTGTGCATGTTTTCTTCACAGTTATCAGACACCAACCTGATCTGAACTGAAAGTGATCACAGCTAATACGTCTTTAACTGTGTGACATCATCAGGAGATCTGGATCAATCGACCTGATGCTGCTTGTCATTTAAATATGCACTTATGTTTATTTCATAGTGCAATTTTATTTTGTCTAAATTGCTTTTAGTTAAGTAATGTTCGTTTTGCTGAGTATTTTCACATCGCTGTCGTGTTACTTTCACTTAAGTAAAGGATCTGAATACTTCTTCCACCGTGACTCCGCCCGTCGGAGGTGACCCCCCCGTCTCGTGTGCAGAAGTAAATGAAGCGCTCCCGCTGCTGTGTTTTGTTGTTGTTTTTCTTCAGCGGCGTTTCGGTGCTCGGCCTGTCAAACCGTGTGACTTTCCGCTGGGACGACGGGACTGGAATAACAGGGATGCACATGACTAAAAAGTATAATTGACACACTCAGACTTTGCTCAGCTGTCAGTTTCTAATGTGACGCCGACGGTTCGTCAAGTCTCTGTTGCTAAAAAAAAAAAAATCGACGCTAAGCTAGCTGCGTTAGCTCACATAGCTAGCTGGTTTTACTATTCTGTACAACAACAACAGATAGAGTTTCCCACCGTATCTACAAGGGAAACAGTTTAGATTATTGCAACATGAGTTAATATAATTTCACCGCATCGTAGCATGTAAGACTTCGAGCTGCTGGTCAGTCTCTGTGTATTTAGCCTGTTTGAAGCTTGTTGTTATTGTTCGCACACAAGCAGCAGATGATGATTACATGTTTGTTTTGTTGATGCTTTAAAATATCCTTTTAGCTGTTTTTATTTTATCTTGTTTTTATTTGTTTTCTGTCCAGTCGACGGTTTAAATTTGGGAGCGATTTGTCAAACCAAGCAACTAATCAATAACTGTTTATTAATTCTTAATGGAAAAACCTGTGATATTTTTGAAAGGTTTGGATTATTTGATTTTGTTTCATATTTATAATCTCTATTATCTACCCAAGATCTTCCTCTTTGTGTGTGATTTTGTTCATTTTGTTAAAAAAAATTATAAGAAGAGTTTAATGAAATCTTAAAGAAGTCAAATAAAACACCAAAGTCTGGTTTATATTATCTGTTAACCTGTTGTTTCTAAGTGGCTTCATCATTTTAAGTGTTAATTGTAAAAACTTCAAGCTCACATTGATGTTTTTTGACTCTTTGCAGGACCAGGAGCACAATGAAACCACCGTCACAGACTCAGTCATCTGCTGTAAGCAGTTTAGTAAGTAACAGCTCAAGAATCATCAATTATCAAGATGAGTCGTTCTGATATCGATACGAGTAACGGCGATACTTCCTAAAATACTGGATCAGTATCAGCGAGTATGTGAGTCTGTGGACTGATCCAATAGTAGTTTCACACTCCCCTACATAACTACTGTTTTAGAACAGTGAAGAAGAGTTGATCACCGGTAAATAGTGTAACGTTAGCTGTTAGCAGAATGTCAGCAATCTGCCAACATTTACACTGGAAAGTCCCGCCAGTAAATAATCAGCGTGAACAGTGTGCAAGGCTTTAGTTTCGAGGGGCAGAAATCATATCACACCTGCACAGGGTTTGTAGTATCTTTCTTTTTTTTTATGCAACGGTATCGGTCGATATGCAAGTTCAGGTATCAGGAAGGAAAAAATGGTATCAGAACATTTCTATTATCAAGAAGAAAGCAGATGAATTTTTAATTTATTGCGTCTGTGCTGTTTGTCTGGATTTTTCTGGTTTGAGTTCTTTTGTCAGGCGTTTATGTTAAACACAAAGAGGACAGTAGCGTGTTCTGGTTCTTCAGCTGTTCCCACAACAAGAGAAGATGAGATTTATAATTTCTTTATTGTCATTTCTCAGAACTCACATCCACTTAAATTAAATGTGTCGTCAGCATTTGATGCTGCAGGATCGTCCTTCATACAACCATCACTCCCACATCTCAAGATTAATGACTTTATTGATCACCGACACAGAGAACAAACAATTACATTTAAAGAAGTAAGAAGGAAACACGTTGAAGGAGGCGAAACCAGAGGGAGAAACAATAATAATGTTGTTAAAATGAAGCAAAATATAAAATAGAAACACTGTTATTCTTTGAGACTCGAATCAGAGAAGTAGAACATTTCACAAAAATTCTTAAACTGGGAAAAAATGAGAGAAACAGTTTGGACGGATGTACAGAAATCCCCGAATAATAATAATATATAAATATCATTTATCATCAGAATCTGTTCATTTAAGTTGTGATCAAATGAGAAACAAGCAGAACGCTCAGACTCACAGTAGAACCCAACAGATCAATCTGAGGGCAGTTATTATTATTATTATTATTGTTGTTGTTATTATTATTATTATTATTATTATTATTATTATTATTATTATTATTATTATTATTATCGCATTTAGCTTGTCGGTCACTAAGAAACAAGACAACTCACAACAGAAACGGCTGCATGCGAGAACATTTTCATCTTCTGAACATAAAACTATCTTTATTATTCCAATAAAAACATGTAAAACTCTGTGAATCTGCAGCCATGATGATGATGATGATGATGATGATGATGATGATGATGATGATACTGTGAACAGAATAATAATTTTACCTGAATTCTGTTTAAATATTTTAGTTGATTTTGGTGTCATATTTAGACTCCAAATTCATTCAGATTAAGACTTTATAATTCAGTCAAACAGCTGTTTTTTTCCTCGTATGAGAAAATTGATTAATGCCACAAATATTGTGAGATTACTGGTTTCTCCTCTGAAGAATGAATCTGTTGGTGTTTGTGGTTCTTACATGAGGATTATTGTCTAAATGACAGAGTTTCCCTCCAGAGAGAACTGATTAATAATTATTTTTACACTGTTAGACGTTCCACTAACTACATATCTTTATATGTTTATATATTCATCATTATAAACCAGTTAAATGGATCCTTACTGGTTCATGTGTCAGTATCAGTTTTTTCATCAGTAATGATTTGGTCTGTGTTTACATTCAATAAATGATCAATTGAGAAACAGACCAAATGGATTGATTTGTAAAATACTTTAATTTCTCCTTTAAGATGAGATGAAATTCAAATGTTACAGAGAGACGAGCTGAGAAAACATAACAAACTCTGAATGAAATACATTTCAAAATAAAATAAGAGATTAAAGAAATTAGATATAATACACATTGTACCTTAGACTATAGTAGAGAGATATAATACTAGAGTATAAGTATAAAGGTAAAGATATGAATGAAAGTACAGTAAATACAATAATCATAATGTTATGTATACAAACACTATACAGTAATAATACAGCACTAAAGAATACTAACATATAACATATGAAATAATGTAACAATAATCAGCAGTTGAGTTAATAGCATGTGATAATATGATAATAGCATGTAGCATGTTATCACTGTCGGCGTCTGTTTCATCTTTTCTTGCAGATATTTGAAGGCGTCTACAACAACGCTCGGATGCTTCATTTCCTCACGGCGGTGGTGGTGAGTAGACTTCTAGTCCTGATAGAACTTCATTCTGTACGTAAAGACTGAGTCCTTCCTCTCTGCTGTTTACAGGGTTCCACCTGTGACGTGACAGTGAAAAACGGCGCCGTGTACGAAGGAATCTTCAAGACTTTGAGCTCACAGGTAAAAAAAAAAAAAAAAAAAGCTTGTTTCCACGGCAGCAGCGGTCGGAGCGACTGAGATGACTGAACCATGTGTTTACTCGTCTGTCTGACAGTGTGAGCTCGCTGTGGACGCTGTTCATAAACGTAGTGATGGAGACGAAGGCGGGGGAGGCGAGGAAGGAGGAGGAGGAGGAGGAGGAGGAAGCAGCCAGTCCTTTTCACCCAAGATTGAAGACATCACTGACACCATGATCTTCAGCCCCGCCGACCTGGTGACCATGACCTGCCGTGATGTCGACCTCAGCTTCGCTGTCAGAGGTAACGAGACGCGAGGAGCGACTGTAGACGTGAGGAAGATGCAGACAGTTGGTTTAGTTTTATTAACCCGTGTGTGTGTTTGTTTACAGACACGTTCACCGACGCCGCCATCAGCTCGTCACGGGTGAACGGGGAGCACAGGGAGAAGGTTCTGCAGCGGTGGGACGGAGACGGAAACGGAGAAAACTTCGAGCTGGAGACAGATACGGTGAGGGAACACACACACACACACACACACACACACCACACACACACACACGCACGCACCACACACACACACACGCACACACACACACCACACACACACACACACCACACACACACACACACACACACACACACCACACACACACACACGCACGCACGCACACCACACACACACACACACACACACCACACACACACACACACCACACACACACACACACACACACCACACACACACACACACACACACACACGCACACGCGCACACACTCTCCGTTTCGTTCCTCCGTCCAGACTAAAACGGTGATTTTCTCTCCTGAAAACGGAGCTTTTTTCAAGACGTCCTCTCCAGAGTGTGTAAACGTGAAAACAGCAGCCTGGCGTTGTGGTGCGTTCAGGGGAAAACAGAGCTTTGTAGAAACGATGTCATATCGGTTTGTTGAGATCGACGTGGAACAAACATACAGACTCAAGAATCCAGTATCCGTCAGACTGTAGTTGATTTCTGTTGTGCGTCGATATCGTACGTGTTTATCATTACAGCACATACGTACCTGCGGCTGTGAGGAAGAAGAGAAAAGCTTCTACTGTTTGACGTTTGATGTGTTTTCTTGTTTTCCAGTCAAACGGCTGGGACGCCAACGAGATGTTCAAGTTTAACGAGGAGGCGTACGGCGTCAAGTCCACCTATGACTCCAGCCTCTCTATGTACACGTGAGTAAGCAGACGCCCGCTCGTCATGTAAAACTGTGCTGCAGCGTCAGTCTGAGGGTCAAAGGTCACAGAGAGATATCTTGTATCTCTCTGCATCGCTACAGATTCACTAAGAAATCCCCTTTCACAAGATAAAGATGTAAAAACTTTGGTTTCTCTGTGACTTTAGGACTCAGGAAAGTGTGTTTAATCAATATTTTTATAATAACAATGTATGAACTGATAGTGTGTAACGTGTTGGGCGATCAAAGGAAACTTCATCAGCAACTGATTCATCATTAAGTAATGATATGATGCTTCCAGGTTCTTGAATGTGAGAATTATCACTTATTGCAGCTTTAAAATAAAAAGAACGGATGTGGATGTGACGTCAACGACCTTCCTGATGATCTGCTGTTTTTGTCTCTGTGTTTCCCAGCATGCCTTTAGAGAAGGGGAACTCTGAGGTTTACCGGCAGCGGGAAGTACGAGCGGCTCGATTAGCCAGCGAGATCGAGGGCAGCCTGCAGTACCGCCGCCGGGTCTCCTTAGAGAACGACGAAGGCAGGAGCGAAGAGGACAGATACAGCTCGGTGGTCCGAGAGGACAGAGCCAGCCCCGGGTTCTCCTCCGTCAGCAGGTACGAGACACAAATCTGTCTGTTCAGCCTGGGTTTGTTTCTCTGATAAAAAAATAATTTACTGACCACAGCTGGAAAACAGGTTGTAGAAGTTTGGTCCACAGTCCTCACATTAGAGCTGCAACTAACAATTATTTTCATTATTGATTAATCAATTAGTTGTTTGGTGTGTAACATGTGGTTCAGTGTTTCCCAAAAGTCCAAGATGACGTCACAACTTAAAGATATTCAGTTTACTGTCATAAGAGACTAAAGAAACCACAAAATATTCACATTTAAGAAGCTGGAAACAGAGAATTTGGACTTTTTCTTCTTAAAAAAACGACTCAAAATGATTCAACAATTATCAAAAAAGTTGGCAATTAATCGATTAATCGTTTAGTTGGAACAAAACGAGACATTTGAAGACGTCACCTCGGACTTTTGGAAACAGTGATCAACATATTTCACTATTTTATGACATTTTATGGACCAAACAACTGAACAATGAAACAAGAAAATCATTGACAGATTAATTGATGATGAAAATAATCGTTAGTTGCAGTTTTACCTCCAACTCTGGTGAATCTACACGGCACATAAATCCAGACTCTGATGTGTTTCCAGAACAGCAGAGAAGAAAATGTAAACATTAAACTGTTCCTTCTCACCGCCTCTTTTCCTCCATGTTGTTTTCCAGGGAAGGTAAATACATTCCTCTCCCTCAGAGGGCTCGAGAGATCGGCCTGTCCGCCGGTAGCAGAGGGGCGGGATCGTCCGGTCGAGCCGCGGCGGCGCCGTCCTCCTCCAGACACCCGCCGCCCAGCTCGTCCTCCCCGAAACCATCCTCCGATAGGAGCAGCCCGCTGTCCGTCAGAACCGCCTACTCTCCTCACCAATCACAGGGCAGCCCGCCGGCGGCCGGCAGCCCTCCCTGCACCAATCACGCTCCTCTCCCTCACTCGCTCTCACATCCTCAGGCGCTGGCTGACACGACGCGCTCATCTGTCAATGGAGGTACGGAGGGAGACCGAACCTGGCTGTTATAGGGGACAATACATAATGATCAACATTAACATTATAACAGTGTAAACGTGACGGGATTAAAACCTTCATACAATAAAAACAAGTGTCCTCAAGTCGTAAACAAACAAACAGTCAGACAGATTTAGTTATTGTTAAAGCAAATGTCCAATTTATTTATTTTTCTTGTTAACAAATCTAATGTTTGTATCCAAACTAAAGCCTGATGTATCTGATTCCTCCGTTGTTGTTCCAGAAACTATTAAAAACACGTCAGTGAGTCACAGCGCTGTGCTGGGTCACATGATCCTCCATCATGAAGAGTTTGGTCACGTTAGTTTGTTTAGAAACGGATCCAAACACTAATAACAGCATCATGTTTTCAGTCTCTGGAGAGTAGTTCTGTGTACGGCAGACGCTACTGAGCATGTGCAGGAACACGGTTCTGTTTACAGCTTCACTAGCTTGTTGTGCTTCATATCACAGTTTGGTTCTGCACATGAGATTGTTGACAATAAGAAAAATATAGAAAATCTTATGTGAAATCTTTTATAAGGCTTTCCTGCTCTGTATGTGGCTCTTAACTCCTTTGCCCATTGGTTCATTCATTTCCCTAAAACAGCTGTTCACTGTAGTTTTAATCAGACAGGAGGACGCTACTGAGCATGTGCAGGAACACGGTTCTGTTTACAGCTTGTTGTGTTAAAGTTCTTCACAGTGTAGCAAGAGGTCAAGAGGTTGTGATATGACCTTGAGTTGTCAGGAAATGGTTTGTTTTTCAAAAATGTGAATCCTGAGGTTTGATGTGGCGACACTGAAAACTGCCAAAGGAACTAATAACGATTCAAAACTCTCTTCTTTAATTCTTTGTCAGACTTTAGTCATCTTCAGGGTGTTTGTGTTGTTTAGTTTTGACTGCTTGTCTGTTTCTCTCAGTTGCATCCAGAACTTCTCCAAAATCCCAGAGACTTCAGAGCAGCCGAACCCTGCGGACCCCGAACTCCCAGTCTACACCTGCAGGTCGGCACACGAGACACACAGAGTTTCTCTAACAGTCCGTTTGAAAACACATCTTACTAGTCCAGAAAACTAAAACTCTCAACACTGTGAAACACGACTATAAAATGTTTTATTTCATCACGTTTCTTCCAAATTTTGAGAGATCTCTAGTGCAAGAGAGTCCCGAGTACAACAGAAGAAATAAGACGCACAACAAACATGACAACGAAAAGCATCAGAAACAATCACAGATATTAAAGTTAAGGACTCATATATTTATATTCTGGGGCTCTACTGGAATATCTTTGCATGATTTCCAGTTAAAAACTCCTCATTTATCTTCTACTGGTCCTTTATGCAGCCCCTCAGTTCAGCCTCCTTAGCAACCACCTTAGCAACCAAGCCTACAGAGCGTCAGCAAGGTAGAACAAAAACAGTTGCAAACAAAGCGTTCAGAGCAGGTTGACGCCCTGAGTCTTGACTTGCAGGCGGCATCCGACATCAGAACAGGATATAAATAACAGAAAATCACAAAATAAGCCGAATATGTCTCTTTGAAACTGAACTTCATGTACGTGTTGTTGCATTTTAGTTTGTTTTGTTTTTTGAATCCTTTCATCGTCACCTCTCTCTGTCTCCACCCGTCAGTGTCTCGTGCTCCGAAACCAGACGCCCCTCCCCAGGACCTCCCCCTGGCTGGCCCCGCCTACCTGGACTCCTCCCCTTCCACCGTCACCGCAGCACCCACCGCTAAACCCTCCGGCCCCACCCCGATCTTCCCTGTCGATGGTGAGACGGTTTATTATCTTACCTGTAAAATATAAAAAACGCTGCTTCGTCAGCAGGAAATGTTGAGCTCAGTTATGAATGAAAACGATCAGGAAACAGTAAAATAAACCCTGATACCTGAAACTAAACTTCAAACCACAGAGATTCAGGTAGAAGTAGAAGAACCGAGGGAAGACGTGTCCACCACACTCTAACTGTGTCCTTTAATTATTACCATGCAATCATTAGAGCTCACAGTAATGAGCTTTGCCTTCACGGCAGACATCAAAGCTTCTATAAGTCTCCAAATCTTATTAATGAAGCAATAATTTCCAAAATGACCACCAGAGCACTTATTAGAGGGTCTGAATTCAGAGATTGAGACCAGAGTGACTCATTGAAAACAATGATTGACTCGGTATTTATAGAGAGAAGATGATGTTTGGTGAACGGGAGTCAGTCGGAGCAGCTAACGGCCGTCGTTGCTACTTTTAGGTTCTTCAGACTGGAGACGTGGAAGCTGCTGATTGGCTGTAAGCAGCCTGAGAGGAACACTGTAGATCAGGGGGTTTCAACTTGAAGCAAAGGTCCAGAAGATCATAATGTCTTAACTATTTAGTGTGAGATATATTTCAGTAGCCTCGTAGTTGCATCAACATCTGCATGTAATCAATACCTGACCGTCAAATCAAATCAATTCAAAAACTTTTTGACAATATTTATTGTTAACATAGAACTGAACATATATGTTATATATGTAATATGTAATAATAATCTCATCTACTAAATAAAACAGGGCTGCAGATGAAAATAAGAGAAAATAAATAAAATGTTTAAATAAAATGCTTCACTTCAGGAAAATTTCTCCGTCTACAGTAGAGTCTACATAGAAGCTCCCCGTTAGGTTTTAAATCATAACCTTCTGTCTTGGCTGTAGGTCCGGGTCCATGTGGGACAGCGTCTGGGTCCGGACCCGGACCGCAGTCCTCCAGTTAGTGACCTCAGCTGTAGACAGAACTGAATAAACCGTCACATCCTTAATAACACAGAGTAGAGCTGCAACTGTTGTGATAATCAATTTGTCTTTTTGAGTCACTTTTTATATAATAATATAAAATAATCTTATTTTATCATAATTTGTCATCTGCTGGATTGATATTAATGTATATGGAAGCAGGAAATAACTTGTTTTTTTGCCTTCTGCAGTGAATGAAATCCTGAACACAGCAGCTAAAGAGCGAACTGAGAGTCTGTCCAGTCCGCAGGAAGGAAAGAGCAGCAAAGGTAGAAAACGTCTTTGTTTCTCTTCTATAATCCGTAACCAGCGGTACTCATGTCAACTTTCACCTCCTCTCTCTCCTCTCTGTCCCAGCTCCCTCGGTCCAGCAGAGATCCCAGCTGGAGGAGCTCCGCAAGTTCGGCAAAGAGTTCAGGGTAAGACTGCTGTGATGCCGGGGGTCAGGGGTCAGGGGTCATCTCTGTGCCAGACAGTTCCCTCTGCTGGTCTGTTTTTTGTACTTTTAAATAGTTTCGTGCAGCAACAATTCTTAAAGGACGAGTTCACAAATCTTTTCCAACTTTGTCTTAAACCAACAGTCAGCTGTCTAAATGAACATTAAAGCTGTTTTTTCTTGCTGTAATCATTCCTCCTGTTCATACTGACCATTAGAAGATCCCTTCATAATGACCTTACAATGGAAGTGATGGAGGACAAAATCCACAGTCCTCCTTCTGTTTATCTGAAGCTAATATGAAGCTTCAGCGTCCAAATGAGTCAAATCAAGTAGATATCTTTCAATGTTACAGTCTTTTTAGTGCCAAAGTTCCTCTTTTTGTTACTATACTTCCACCTGCAGCTCAACAGGGAAACACTGTCCGAGGAAACACAAAGAGGGAATTTGATGCTAAAAAGACTGTAAATGTGTCAGATATCCACTTGATATGACTAACTCAGACTGATGAAGCTGAATAGAAGCTTCACATCAACTTTTAAATGACTGTGTGGACACACTGTGGATTTTGGCCTCCATCACTTCCATTGAAAGCACATTTGAAGGATCTTTTAATATCCAGTATGAACAGGAGGAATGATTACAGACACCTGACTGTGAATCTTTTGACACACTGAATAAACATAAACTGTTTAAACCCAAACAAGGACAACAAACACAAAATCTCAAGGCTGTAATATTCATATATTTGAGCAAAACATGTTTTTATAATCCCGCCCAGTCTCTGAAGCTAAATACTTACAGGTTTTCCTTTTCAAATATAATTCAGTTCAACTAATAATAGAAAAAAGTAAAATCGTTTTACTCACAGAAGATTTGACGTTTTCATTTCTTAAGTGACGTTTTAGTCACATGTACGTCGTTATTATTCACCAAGTTTTTTATCCACACAACTACTTTTACATCTCAGACAACAAACACGTTTTTTTTCTGATATTTTGTCTTTTTTTCCTCAAATTTCTGTCATTTTTTTTATTAACGAATTGAGAACAGGTGGATGTGGATGGAAACACCCTTGTTGACTCAGGAGTGATCTGGACGACTTTTAACGCTAAAATGTTTTGTTCTTTAACCAAAAGTTTTGGTTGTTTCTCATAACTTGTCTCATCAGGAGCTTCTTTCAGCCTCAGTTTATTAACATTAAAGACTCAGCTGTTGATGTTTCTCGCTGCTCTTCCTCTCTCGTCTCTTTAGCTGCAGTCCAGCTCTTCACCTTCAGCGAGCCCATCCTCTGCAGATCCTCCTCCGCCTGCCGACTCCTCCTCCTCCTCCTCTTCCTCCCCCGCGCCACCCAAACCTGCCGTCACCTCCCTCCTCGCCTCCTCTGATCTGCAGCAGACCACTGATGCATCTCCCCCCACCACCGCCACCACCACCACCGCCGCCACCGCCACCGCCCCCGCTGCTGCTGCTGCCCAGAGCCCCGCAGCTGGCCCCCAGTCCTCCGGACCAGAGGGGCGGCAGCAGACCGGGACACCGCAGCCGGCTCCGCCCAACAGCGGCGAGGAGGCGTGTCCAGAGAGCAGCGAGCGAACGGAGGCTGCTTCTACAGCTGCTGCGTAAGTAACTTACAGTAAATCCAGCAGGTCAGTTAGTTTATCGTCCTTTTGGAAATCTTGTGTGTCTGTGGCATAAAGTTCTCCACAGAATCCAGCAGTGTAACGTAGAGCTGCAATGATTAATCAATTAGTTGATTAATTGCCAACTATTTTGATAATCAATTAATTGTTTGGAGTCGTTCTTTAAGAAAAAAGCTTCTTAAATGTGAATATTTTCTGGTCTCTTTGACAGTAAACTGAATGTTTTTGAGACATTTGAGGACGTCGTCTTTAGGAAACACTGATCAAACATCTTTCACCACATTTTTTGAAATATTGTGGACCAAACAACTGATCGATTTAATAAAAATAGAACAAACTGAAATATATAATTGATAATAATGGTTAGTTGCAGCTCAGTGTAATGCTCCACCGCAACATCACTAGTGATAAAAATCCAATACAACAGAATGCAAGCAAATGGATTGATTGATTGTGATTTCTCAAATGAAACTGGTGGTCAGAACATAATAATAATAATAATAATAATAATAATAATAATAATAATAATAATATTTAGTGTAGCACCTTTCACAGAAATGAAATTCACAAAGTGCTTCACAAGAACAAGAGTTGAAAATAAAACCATAAAAACATACAGAGTGTAAAAACATGTTCCACAAGTTAGAATTAAATAAAATAATTTAAAGAAAACCAACATAAATGATCGTTACATTATCCAGGAGACTCCTGAGTTTCCATTGAGGATGTTGTTTAAATAATTGAATATTCTCCAGGCTTCTTGTATTTACTTGATTTTTTGATGTTATGAACTTTCTGTTCTTCACTGTGTGTTATTATGCTTCTGAAAAAATGTTTATATCTGAAACTGTGTCTCCTTTTTTGGGAAATTATACTCAGAAATGACTGTTTTGGTTATAAACATCCTCTCAGTGATGTCAAAGCTGTTTTTGGTCTTTTTTCGTTTTATATTTTACGGCTGAATAATCGTCTCTGTTGTTTTCTTTATTGCAGGCAAGTGAAAAACTCAACATTGAATCCGAATGCAAAAGAATTTCTTCCCATAAAAGGAAATGCAACGCTGGTTAGTTTGTTGAAACTGTCTCACACACACATGTTTGTCTTTTTAGCTGCTAAACTGAACCAAAACCCAACCAGCAGTCAGGTATCCATGGTAACAGTGAAAGAGGTTTTCCTCGCTGTAATCATTCCTCCTGTTCATACTGGATATTAAAACATCCTTCAAATGTGCTTTCAATGGAAGTGATGGAGGCCAAAATCCACAGTGTGTCCACTAGGGGTGTGCCTGAATACAAATACGTTATTCGGCAAAGCACATAGAGTTTTTTTTTTTGTTTTTTTTATGAATATTTGTTTCATACAAATATTTCAAAAATTATTTGTTTTCAGGAAGAAAAATAAACCATGTCAAACACCAGCGTGCAGGTCGGTTACATCACTATCTCAGTGTCTCTCCTCTGCTCCGCTGTGACGTCTATCAGCAGGTCTCAGTGAGGGGAGTCACATCCACCTGCTACATGACGCACATTTCCTAATTTGGACATCACTCCCAGAGTTGGGGGTGTTCCCCAGAGATAAAGCTGAACTACTGACACACACTTCATGAACACTTATTGTAACACTTTAATTTTTAAATTTGATTTGACTCATTTGGACGCTGAAGCTTCATATTAGCTTCAGATAAACTTTTAAATACATTTTTTGCTCAGAAGGAGGACTGTGGATTTTGTCCTCCATCACTTCCATTGTAAGGTCATTATGAAGGGATCTTCTAATGGTCAGTATGAACAGGAGGAATGATTACAGCAAGAAAAACAGCTTTAATGTTCATTTAGACAGCTGACTGTTGGTTTAAGTCCTTTAACCTTAAAATCAAGTCTTAAAGTCTGTGTTGAGGCAATAATCAAGGTGTTTAAATGAACACTGAAAGAGGTTTTTCTTGCACATGTAACTTGAAATTACTGAAAAAATAAAGTCTAAACAATAATATGATGATAACAGACTTGTTTAATATTACACCGGTCGACTATGAGAAAGTATAAAACTACCAAACAGCTGAATGTGACTCTAGATGAAGTCTTTTCTGTCCTCGTGTTGCGACAGAAACCTGCGCCGACCCCCACCCCGCCTCGACCCACCCAGCCCAGCCCCTCGCTCATCCTGCCTCCCCAAGGACAACCAGGGGGCGGAGCCATTTACAGCAGCCCACCGGGACACTACCTGTCCTACGTCTCGCCCATCCCCATCCAAGGACACTCCATTCAGGTCTGAAGCCTTCGACGTCGGTTTCGTCCCGTCGGTGTCGACGTTTTTTTTCAGTCTGAGCTCAAAGAAAACAGTTTGAATGTGTCCTTGTTTTGTCTTCAGGCTCCTCAGCTGTATCAGTACACCATGTCGACCGTCAACCAGGGGAAATATCCCAGAACGAAAGGTAACCGTTCACCTCACACGTCTGATTTAAATCTATGTTTTTATGAATGTTTATGCACAACGTGTCTCTGCAGATGATTAGCAGACGGATGAAAATGATCTGTGTTGAGCACTAAATAGTTTGTTGTTGTATCAAAACAGTTTCAGCAGAGACTCAGCGTCCTCTGAACCCGCCACCATTAGTCAATCAATCAGTTCCATTGACAGAAAATTTGTCGCTAACCTTTTTGTTTGTTTTATTAGCTTTTGGCGCTAACTATTTTGATAATTGATTAATCTTTTGGGGTCATTTTTAAGTTAAAAAAAATGTCCAAATTCTCTGATTCCAGCTTTTTTTAGTCTCTATGACAGTAAACTGACGGTAAAAAGTATCTTTTGGACAAAACAAGACGTTTGAGGACGTCATCTTCGACTTTTTAAACACTGAACAACTAATTGATAATCAAGAAAACAATCAACAGATTAATAATGAAAATCAATTTAATTGTAGCCTTACTATCCTCTATTTATCTCTATTTATTAGATGACAAGTCCATAATTTAAAGTATATCCAGCTTTTACTACAGATAAACTACATTTCCTTGTTTGGTTTGTAAAGAGACCCAACGAGCAGCTGACCTACATCAACTGATCTTTTTGGGGATCATTTATTAGATCTTATATGGAGAGATGAACAGAAGTACAACACGAGTCCTGGATGGACGTGAACATTAATGTGGCGTTTAAACGTCCAGGCCAGCAGGACGCTCTTTAAGATAAATTGGTATTGAATATACGTACGTAGACGACCAATAAAAGTTTAATTTCCTTTGTTTAGTCAGAAAAATGTAATATTTTCCCCAAATCTGTCATCCTGATATTATTTGTCATGGATGTGAATTGAATGTGAACCCGCCTGGTTTCACCGTCTGTCGTGCTGTTTCAGGCCCGGTGGTGGGACCACGTCAGGACCACCACCCGTCCCCAGCCTCCCCCATGATCTCAGCCGCAGCCTCGGCGGCGGGACCCCCGCTGGTGGCTTCGCCCTACCCCCAGTCCTACCTGCAGTACGGGCAGGTGATCCAGGCCATGCCCCCCCACTACCACGGACAGGTACAGCAGCAGAGCGGCGTTCAGCTTTAAGGGTGTAACGTCTACTGGGAACCAGTCGCTGATGAAGTCTTCTGTGTCTCTTCTGGTTTCAGGTGTACTCGATGCTGCAGGGGGGAGCGAGGATGCTGACGCCCGGCGCCCCTCCTCAGCCCATGGGTCCTCCTGGCCCCCAGTACCCGGGCCAGGCTGAGGGCCCGCCGGGGCCACAGCAGGCCATGTACGGTAAGCAGGAGGGCCCAGTTCATGCTTTTTATTCTTCGTATCAGATGAAACAAAGCGGTGAGTTTTATAAATGTAGATGAGCTGCATGAAATAGACGGTTGGATATTTAAGTTTATGGGAATCACTTTTATAGTTGTGAAGGAAAAAAACGTGATATAAAAGGTTCTTGCAGTCAAAGTTCTTATCTTGAATGTAGGAAATAAACTTGACTCAGGACCTTTGATATGACACCTCGTCTATGAGCATTAAGTTTAAAAATGTTTCATTGTGTGTGTGATGAAAGTGTGTAAAGAGCAGAAACATTGTGAAGCTCAATGTAGAACAAATAAAGCAGGAACACAGAACACACCTACGTCACATGATCAGCAGTCACATGAAAGCTTCTACTCATTCTGCCTCCGTTATCCAAGATAACAAATCAATCCTCAAACTGCCTCAAACAACCAATTTATCTGGATGAGAGTTGACGGGATAATTTTAGCCTGAATTAGTCAAACCACATTTGAAGAACTGATCTACTAATCACTATTGTGTGTGTGTATCAAAGCCTGATAGATCTTATTCCTCTGTGTTTGTAGATAGTGTATAAACTTTATTTTAATAACTCCTCCTGGACAGATTTCTTTGCAAAAGTGCTTAAAAAGTGAAATCATTTACAAACATTACAGCCTACATGACCGTCTATAACCTGGATCCGTCTATAGCAGTATTTGTATCTTCAGTCACTGGGAGACGTATGTGAAGGCGACTATTTTGATAATCGATTGAACATTTAAGTCATTTTGTTGCTTCTCTTCTCTCTGTGCCTCTTTTATCTGTTCTTTATTCTCTCTCTCTCTCAGCTCAGTCGTTCTCTCACCACTCGGGCTCCATCCATCATCCTCAGCCCTCCAGCACTCCCACTGGGAATCAGCCCCCACCCCAGCACACAGCGCCCAGTCCAGGACACACTCAGGTGAGGGAGCTTTCTGTAGCTACTGACAAAACACCAAACAAGTGTTTCCATCACGACTTGTTGTCGACTGTTTCAACACACGCGGTCTATCCCTGAAATGTTCAGGAACATCTCCTGCATGGATGTGTGAACAATATCCCACCTCAAGACCCAGAAACATTTCAGGGAAAACGCCAGAACAGCTGTGTTGTGAATGAAAGCAGTAATATCACAGGGAAGAGCACCTAACTTTCACCGTGGAGCTAGCGAACCAATCACAAGACTTGACGTGTTGGTGACGTTTTGCGTGTTGGGCGGCGCTTTGATTCGTCTGGCGGCCGCGTCACAAACTTTCTCATATTACGGCCAAACAGTAAACACTAAAATATGTTTCTGGAAACATTTGAGGCGAGAAATAGACGACAAACTAACAGAATCCTGATTCATATTTGATCAGGTCTGCCTAGTTTGACAGTTTGATCTGAGCTTCGCCTTCTTCTTCTGTTGCATTACCGCCATCTGCTGGACCAGTAATTTACCAGGAACTATGTATGAAAGAGGCTTGACAAACACGCTGTAAACTGTGACCTCACAGCATCTATAATCCATATTTATATATCGATGTCTGAGCTGTCAGTGTGTAATATGTTGTTGTTGTTGTGCTCTATCAGTTTTAACTCCCATCTCTCGTTTTCCCTCTCAGTCGGGTCAGGGCGGTCCTCAGCCTCAGTCCATGTTCCACTCCGCCGGTCTGTCGGCTCCAACGCCCCCTAACCTGCCGCCGGGCCACAGCTCCCCGCAGGCCTCCTACACCATGCAGGGCTACAGCCTCCCCACCCACCAGCTGCCCCACGGCTTCCCCTCCATCAGCCAGCTCACACAGGTGAGCAGAAAACATCTCTGTCTTATCAAGGATACACTGATGTGGGATTTATGATCAACAGTATTGATATAAAGAGATCAGATTTTAAATTCCAACAGACATTTATTATAAGTTGCTGTAGTATAAATATTACGTTTGTCGTCTGCAGGCTCACGTCTCAGCGGGTATATCAGGACCTCACCACTCTGCTGGCCACGGCCCGCCCGTCATGCTGCACTACGCCCCCCCTCAGCAGGGCAGCGGCTCCAACCCCCAGCACGGCCCGCCGCCCCAACAGGGAGCTCCACAACACTTCTACATCGGACACCCCCAAGGTAAACCCAGGAACCCCCCCCCCAGCACAGACTGGGAGGAGGAGTCAGACCATTAAGTGCCTGGAAAGTAATTAAAAGAACCTTGAAATCAAGTCTAAAAACGTACTGAAAGCCAGCGTGAAGAGGCTCAAACCTGTTTACTCTGGTTAACGTGTGTAGCTGCTCGTCAGTTTGTCTCATCAGGCACATAAATCAAATCAAGGCATGATGAGATAAAAACATGTATGTGGTCTAATGCGTCCTGGATCAAAATGGCGCCTCGGTGGTCATTTACACTTGTGTTTAGCGCCGTCCACTTGTGATCTGATCGCCCAAGACGCATTTTAAAACTAAACCGGGTCTTTGTTTTTATGTTTTTTCCTCTTGTCGTATGTGTTTGCATGCGGTGATTATTGTGGTTTCCCCCTTTTGGGATCAGTAAAGTTTATCTATCTTTCTAAAATCGAAGAAGAAAATACACATTTGGGTTTAGACTTGATAATCAAGTGATGTCTGGGAACAACTCCTCGATCAACAAGATGCCAACTGTCTGAATGCAGCAGCCCCTCCTGTCCCCCCCCCCCCTTTACTACGCTGCCTTGATCCTGTATGCAGATGCCCTCCCTCCCTACCTTTTGGTTACCAAATGTTTGATTTTATGGTATAAAGTGTTTCCATCCCCTCTGCTCTGGGTCAGTCTACTGCTGAACCACTTCCACCACAGCAAACTTTGAACAAGGACTTGAGTGATTTTCTTCAACAAAAGCACGTTTGTAAAAGTTTTGTCATGTGATGCTCAAAGTTTAAGTTAGAATCGAACAAGATTTCAAGGACACGTCGAGCACATTTCCAGCTCTATATTTATATTCTGTGGCTCTACTGGGATATCTTTACATGAATTTATCCCCTTTCACCAAAGAATCAGATGTGAAAAGACTCAAATTAATGTTGCTTTAGCCCACCATGGGTAATGGAATTAGTTTGGGATCATTTTGTAACAGCCTTAATTAAAAATGTTGAGAAACAGATGTGTAAAATCAGTTTTTTTGTGTCTTCCAGCTGTTCAGGTCCAGGCTCACCACGCCCAGCAGCTGTCCTTCCACCACTCTGCAAACTGAAGCGTCACGGCTGCATTCGGGGAAACAACGACGACGACGGAAGAGCGTTATTGTGTGACGAATCCCCCCCCCACCCCCTCCCCACCGTCCCGATCAACTTGTAACATTCCCACCTCCTGCCATCAAATTATTAAGCTCTGATTTCTGCCCACATCTCTTAGAAAAGCAGACGAAGACAGAAACGTCTCTCGTTTGGGACGTTTCCGTCAACTTTTAGGGGAAAGTTTTCTGGATTTTAATATGTAAGTAGAGACTTTTTTTTTTTTTTTTTACACATGGACACAAGCTGGACTGAAGACGATCACTGGTGGAAACTTTTGGACTGACGACAGTGGAAACATCGTTCTTTTCTCCCCCGTCCCACCTCTTCTCCTTTTACAGACAAATAAAACCACTGAAAAAAAAAACAAACCCTTGAACTTTTTAATTCATTTAAAAGCAGCAACGACACTCAATGTTTATGACACACAACTTCATTTTTCTCTGTTATTGTCGGGTCGTAACGCTCTGCAGACTTTTACACGACTACGTTACAACACGACGGCCCTGTTCACACCTGGTATCACTAGTGGACAGCTGTAAATACAGGTGTAAAGACGCATTGAGGACGGATTGAGATCTGATCACTCAGACCACATTCGGAGGTGGTCTGGGCCGCATGTGGCCACATTCTTTTAGCAGTGTAAACGCAATGCATCCTGGGTCACATTGAAGGACCGCCTACTCAACCTCTATTTTCAGGCAGACTAGACACACGACCCTCCGTCCAAAGCTGTTCAACCTGTTTGATAACAAGATAAACTAATTATTTTGTTTTTCATGTGAATTAAAAATGTAATCGACCTCTCGTTCTTCCTCTCACCGGTTTCACTCTTCAAATCGACAATCAGAATATTTAAACCGTTAACTTTTCGCTTGTCTGTCTCTAAACGTCGCTGGATAGTTTCTTCTTTCCTGTCAAGTTGATGACGACAGTTTTTAGTTTTGCTTGCTCGACATAATGAGCTCAGAATTTATCAGGAGGGCGGCTGCTTTACTCCAAACAGTATGAACCTGGACTGAACATTAATTAACATTAGATCCTGACTGATCCTGTCAGAGATTTAAATAATCAATGAAGTTATGCCGCAGTGTCTCTGAATGGAGAGACGCTGTATACAACTCTCTCTCCATCCAGACGTGGAGTATTTATCTATATCCTGAATGTTTATCCTGGACGGGGTGGACCTGGTCTGGTCCTACTGCCGGTTAATAATGAACGAATTTGGTCTTTGAAAACGGAAATGATGTCCGTGTTTATTTGCATATAAAGCGTTGAAGTGAGATCTGATCACAAACAGTCACCCAGGACGCATGTAAACACCAGGTGTAAACAACTACTTTACTTTAACTAAGTCTGTTCAAGTTGATTTTCTTACTGTAGAGAATGAATGGCAGCAAATGATGAACAGTAGGAAAAATATTAAAGGAGTAGTATCAACATTTTGGGAAATAAAGCGCTAATTTGCTTTATTTCCGAGTTAAGACGATGAAAACACATCTGCCAACACTTCTAGTTGCTCACAAATTAACAAGTTTTATCTCTTTTGTTTGATTTGAAATGTAAAAATGGCAGTTTGTAGTTTTAGGTAGTTTAGGCGTGTATGTTCTCCAGGTACTGTTTGGGTTGCCAGATACAGTCTGAAGAGCGTTTAACAAGAAATAGTTCCAGCAATTTGCACTGAGTATTGTTCACAAAAAAGTTGCGGTCGCTGCACCAACTGTCATTTTGCAAGAAATAATTCCAGTTACTTCAGTGGTTCCCAGTTCCCCTAAAAACCACAAACTGAGGTTTTTACACTTTGGTTTTTGTACAGATTTTTAAAAATGAGATATAACGTGTTAATCAGTGAGCTTCAGACAGCCAGACTAGCTGTCTTTAAGCTTAAGATAAGTAGCTCCATATTTAAAGCACAGACGTTATTAATCTTGACAAGAAAGCAAATAAATGTATTTTCCAAAATGACAAACAATTTCTATAAATACTTTATAAATTCATCGTCATCACAGCGATCTTTTGGCGGCGCGACGCATCACATCGGGACAAGAACGTGATAAAATTGCTGCATTTCTGAAGAGATGACGTGTGTTTAAAGTAAAGCTACTTGAAGCGAACGTTCTTCCTTCACTGCGAATAATTGATTTCACTAAACGTCGGCCTGTTCCTCCATCAGCTGCGATACTGTGGTCGGTCGGTTGGTTGGATGGATGTGGTCGTTAAAAGAAAATATCTGTTAAGTGTTCATAAAAGGAATGAAATCTAGAACAGTTTAAAGTTTTGTAAAGGTTTAATTGAAGTGTAGTTATTTAAAAAAAAAACAAAAAAAAAACATTTCTATTACACACGATTTGAAAACAGATCCAGAGACAACACGGTAACAACACATAAATACACTAAAAAAAAAACAAACGTTTGGATGTAGACATTCTCAGGAGTTGTCAGTAAAAACCAAAATAAAGCTCAAACATAATCACATACACACCATCAGTGTGGTCTAAACCTCTCATTATGTTAGACGGACACTGTGGAGGAAAGGGTTAACCAATAAAAAAAAAAAACGTAATAGCTCGTTAAAAATTACTTTTAAAAAACTACAGAATTTGAACTCTTCTGACTGAAGAGTTCAATGGAAACTGTCCGAACTGCCTGCCGCCTGACGAGACACATAACTCTGTTGTTGGGAGTATTTTCACTCTGCTGACACGTTTAAATCTGGATTTTTTAATTTAGTGACGGTCCGAATTAGTGGTTCCAAATGTTTTCTGACTTGTGTATTTGATTTGTCAAATGAATGAAGCCTTGTTACTGTAATTTCTTATTAACTTAAGAATTAATTTGTACTTACAACGAGGGATCACTGCACCTCCGATAAGAACTCTTTCAATGTACGTTTGTGTATGCTGGTATTGTTTTAAGACAGATTTGATATAGATAGATATATCTGGGTTTTGAATTGTTGTCTGGAGTCATTTTTCAGTCTTTTCTGACTTTTTTAGACTTAACGATTACCAAAAAATAATCAAAATAGCTCTAAATAGTGCAGGTAAAAGTTTGGAAACAAATAATTTAGTGAAAATGGTCTTTGCTCTTCTTTTCATGGAGATACCAGCGTATCTTATATTCCTAACAGCTGATTAAAGAATTAAAGAAGATTCTTTATTTTTCTTATTGTCAACAAATCTCGTGAAAACACCCAAACCAACAACGTGTTCGTCCGTCTCTCAATACTTTCCTCCTTCCCTGCTTTTGTCTGTGTCTCTACAGCTCCGAGCTCATTGGTTCCTACTGATCTTTAAAAACACCTCACAAATATATAGTTTCATTCATGGTAATGAAACAAGAATCAGCTAAATACCAATAATTACTCCTTAGTTTACCCCTGAAAACCTACCAGAACCCTTAATCTTAGATTAAAGTAGGCAGAGATTCATTAATGTGTCCATCAGTTTGAAATCCAAACCCATTGAAAACACCTTTAATTTGATTTATTTATTCTATTAATTACTAATTTACACATTCATGTGCTGCTGATCTATTCTCTGTCGTCTCCTACACACAATAACATTCTCCATTTCTTTACAAAATATTAGATATACTGTATGTACCGCTTCATTTGTTCTTTAAAAGGATGACAGATTCATGGCATGGGGACACTTGATGGATAAATTAAATGGATCATAATCTGTTGAGGTATTTTTAATGGATTATATGCACAGATCAAGGTGATTTTAAGGGGGTAAAACCTGACCGCCTTGCTAGCTGCAACATCGTTTACCTCAAGCAGGATCACTCCACATGTAAGTTTTAGGGGTAAAAACTTCAAATTGACCAAAAACTATGACGATCAAACCTGATATTAAGGCCTTTCAAGGTATAAATTAAAAGTTAGTTTGGCCCAAACCAAACATCTTTACCATTTTTCACCATTTTCAGACATTTTATAGACCAAACGACTAATCAATTAATCAAGAAAATAATTAATGATTAATAATCATTAGTTGCAGCCTTAATGGAATCAAGGGAGAAACAAGGGAGGTCTATGGCGCAAAGGAAATCAGATATATCACATAGATTTGTTGACAAGAAGGAAAATAAAGAACATTAGCAGACTAATCATTTAAGACTGGAAGTGGAGATTATAAAAGTGAAACCTCACTGACTTTTTTTGTTTTGTTTTTTAGCCCTACAGATCACAAGTGTCCCCAGATGAACCCTCAGGAACTGAGAGAAGTGAGGTTCACTTCTCCACATTGCTACTCCACAAGAGTCATTTTTTCAGTCTCTTTTTCTCAGTCTTGCAGCAAGTTTAAATAAACACCGTCAGCAGTTAAACACCCGTCACAAGGCCGAAGTTGGAAAATAAAAAAACGGAGGCAGTGGAAAAGCTCACGGTCAGGCAGGTCAGAGGTCATTCCCTCGTCAGTCTGTGGGCTGGCTGTGGATCATCTGAAAGGAAAAACAAAAACTGAGCAACGGCTGCTTCAGGACAAAAAAAAAAAAACCCTCTAAATACCAGCAATCTCATGTGAACTTACTGGTGGCTGATTGACGTAGTTCCCATCATCATCGTCGTCGTCATCGCTGTCACTTTGAGCCGATTCTTCTGCTGGAAAACATGAAATCAAACATCAGATTAAACAGATTTGTGACGGGAAACCTCAGAGAGCTTCCAGAATGTGAAGAGTTCATCCTCGGATTTTTGATTTCGTGTGTACAAGTGGAAATTTTTGGAAGCATGAATGTACACCATTATTCAAAGTAAACCAACCAGTAGACAGAAAGCTCCAGAACAGCTACTAAATGGACTTTGTGGTGAGTTTTATGTGGACTACTGTTTCTGAGGTCTTTGAATCTCAAAGCTTGGAAAACAATAACTGATTTTTTTTGGCCACTTGGGGGCAGCGTAACAAACTGAAAACACAACATGTGACCAAGCGTCTAGCTCCAGCGGCAAATTCCGGCACGCAATATTTTTTTTTTCCCAGGATGGCGAAGTCATGACCCACCCTACTCTGCCTCTGATAGGCTTGACCTGATATTCTCACCCTGACCCTAACCAGTCTCACTCCTCATGCCTACACCTAACCAACCCAACCAACGAAGGCAATGAGTACTAGCCAATCAGAGGCAGAGTAGGACGGGTCATGACTTCGCCATCCTGGGAAAAAAAATTTGGCCTCCAGGGCTGAAAAAATGAAGCCTTCATGCCAAAAACTGCAGTTCCTCGAATGGCCACTTGAGGCCGGCTCTAATGGCAAGTCAATCCCCATAGACACCCATGTTAAAACGCCCAACTTTAAAGCTAAAATAAACATGTTTACGGCCTGGTACAAAAGCTAATTTCCCCGTTCACGACAACTGTACAGGGGGGTGAATTTTTATATAACTCACCTGTTGAAATTTTATTAAGACTTAAAGTTATGCGTAATTAAGGGCGTTGCGACTTTGAGTGACACTTCCTTGGATAAGAAGCATTCTGCATATCACAGAAACAACTATATTTCAGTGCTAATTTTTTAAAAATGTTCTTAATATAATTAGCATGGGCTCCAAGATATATATATATATATATATATATATATATATATATATATATATATATATATATATATATATATATATATATATATATATATATAACACTGTACTTGAGTTTCTTCAGCTTTTTGAAGCCTTTATCAAATAAACTTTCATATCAGCATTAGCACCAAATAAAATCAGTCGTTAATGCCTTAAAATAAATCCATTAACACAGGGACGCTGGAAGTCAGTCAGAGTTTGGGGTGCTGAGATAAAGTCTATATAATGACGTCATATTAAATGCTGCGCAGAAAACTTGAACATCAACATGCTGTATGTCAAAGCAGCATAGTACCATATTCAGCTATGGACATGGACGTCCTCTTGCTCTCATTCGAAGCATGTCGCACTACCAGATCTGTGACAGAAACAAGAAATAATGTAACTTACTAATAATCAATTCATACTCCCTGTAACCTGTGAGACAGGAAATTGAGAGACGGGGAGCGAGCTACATAACTAATTGTCCAGCAGCACCATCACCACACCCGAGTTTAAAACAATGAACACATAAAGCATCTGAAATTTACAGTGAACTCAGACTCTGTGATCAATACTTTGGTGATCAGTTTGTCAGACACTGTGATCAATACTTAATTGATCAGTTTGATGTGTCATTTCAGTGTTTCTGTATATACTGATATCTTTGGGTGTAAAATTCATCGTGTTGTGCAAAAATATGAATCATGAGTCTGAACACATGATCCTGTGGCTGATCAATAATACTGATTAAATCCTGGATTGATACAATTTCTTATGAGTGACGCTTTGTCCAGTGTGTGCTATATTCTGAGGAAACAGCAGGATTCTCATGTTAACGTTACTTTTTTTTTTCAAATCTCTCTTGCTCACCTTTTATTTTCTATGCTAATTACTTTTCATTTTGCATGCTAATGTTAAGTTTTATTTTATATGCTAATGTTACTTTTTTTTAAGCTAACATTATTTTCTATTTATGCTAACACTGCATTTTTAGTTTTCATGCAAATGTTAAGTTTTTTTTGCAGGCGAACATAACTTTTCTATTTTTATGCTGATGTTACTTTTTATTTTTCATGCTAACATTGTTTATTTTCTTTGCTAACATTACTTTTTTGTATTTTATGCTAATGTTACTTTATTATTTTCATGCTAACGTTACTTGTGTGAGAGGAGCTTCAGTGTTTTTTTTAACTAGTGCTGCTGGATGTTTGGGACACTCACAGTTCATTTTTCACTACCTGTAGAACTATGTTTGTGTAGTCTGTGTTAGCATTAGCACTGCTGCTACTACTTAAGAAAACACAGAGGAATTGAACTTCCAACTCACTGTGCAGCGGTTCCACATTCAGATAGTCTCTGTCCTCCTCTGAAGAGAGAAGAAGAGAATGGTAAATGTGATGTACAGCTGTGTAAACACGCAAATTCTTATAAACAATGTTAAAATGAAGAAGGATAACCATAGAAAAGAAAATTACTGGTACTTAGTTACATCCCACCACTGCATTATAATGACTAATAATGTTTAAAGGAAACAGCATCACAACACATGTGAACTAACTCACCTTTGTTGATATTCTCGTAATCATGTTGAGTATCTGTGGATGAAAACAGACATTGTTTATCAGTTTTTTGTGATTATTGCAGCCAAAAATGCTTGATTTGGCAGCGGCCTTTCTCAAAAATTGCGATGCAATTTACGATACATTTTATGCACTCTTTGTTGTGGTAAAATTGCGGGAATAGGGAAAAATTATACGATTTTTAAAAAAAAATACTACCAATGAAGAGTCATATGTATATGTATCCATATTTAAGTGCTATTTTTCAATTTATTTTGTGGACATGAGAATCATGGGCTAAAAGTTTACATAAAAAAGAAAATAGTGTACTTGAGTTCCATTTATAAGCTTTTATTTAATAAACTTTCACCTCAACATTAGCACCAAATATCAGTCAATAATACCATTAAAATAAATCCATTAACATAAAAATATCGCTTCATATATACATGTATATAACTCATGTATGAAACTACAGTTCAGTGTTCTCTATGATACTCCATCATCTCCTCTCTCAAAAGCTCCAGTGTGGAGTCGTTGGTTGTGGCACAAGAAAACCAAGGCTCTGAGGGTTTCGGTTTATAGTTGATCTCCTTCAGCTAGACAACACCAACTTATAGATGCTGTTGTTTCTTCCATCTGAAGGTGCTGCGATGACCAGTGTTGGCAGATGCACAATAATTCTCATATTTGTACAATAATTTTGCCGTCTGTATAGATGTACGATCAATAATGCCAAAAGTCCAACAATGTACGATAATTTGATCATCTTGTGCCAGCACAGGCAGCAGCAGACCGTGTTTTCTGAAATTACACATTTACGCCTATTTGTTGTCTTGGTTATGACTTGTGTACAATAATTATCCTGAAAACACGATAATCTTAGGCCTCTGGTACGATACTTAAACATTTCCCATCTGGTAACGCTGTCGATGACATAAGTTACCACGACACAAAGTCGCAAAATCATAATTTCCTGGAGGGACTGGCTTATATTCAGTTTCCTCAAATCCACCAATCCTCAGTCCTTCTGATGATGAAGCTGATGATGCAGCATTTATCCTTTCTCTTCCATTATCTGATTTTTCCTCACTTTCATTCTCAGTTTTCTTCTTAGTGTCAGTTTCTTTCTCTGTATTACTTATATGTCATTAAATAAAGAGAAAATATGATCAAACATGAATAAAACTTGCTTGTTTTTATCACTTATAAACTGATCTCAGAGCTGCCGGATGATAAACTCTCTTTGTGTCTCTTATGGTACCTGAACTGGGCGTTGAAGCTCGGCTCTGATTGGTCAGAGGAGCTTCACCATCGGGCAACACGATTCTGCAGGAACCACAGAAGAAGAGACGATCAGATCAGACTCAAAAAAAACCAAAAAAGACAGAAGAAAACCATGCAGATGATGCAGCAGAAAGAGGAAACCTACATGTAGTCTGTGTCTGTGTAGCTCTCAGGGTTTACATAATCAGGTCCTGAGAAAAAGCACATTAACATCAAAAAAGGGAAACAATATATTCACATTGTCATTGTGAAAGGCACAACTATGTCTCAAGTCTTGAGTCAAGACCAAGTCCTAAACTTTGTGTTTCAATTCTTGAACAAATCATAATGCAAACTTCTCCCAATTTAAGGATAATTTAATTTTACTTTATTTAATAATTTAACATTTCAAACAGAGCAAGTTAGTGTAGTAAATATGCAAAACTTATGAATTACCTTTAAGTAAACATTTCCATACAGCAATGTAAAAATACTTCATAACAAGTAAAAGTCCTGCATTAAAAGTCCTACTACAGTAAAAGTACATAAGTATTATGAGCTTGATGTAGTTAAAGTATTGCAGTAAAAGTACATAAGTATTATGAGCTTGATGTAGTTAAAGTATTGCAGTAAAAGTACATAAGTATTATGAGCTTGATGTAGTTAAAGTATTGCAGTAAAAGTAGTGGTTTGGTCCCTCTGACTGATATATTATTATATATGACATCATTAGATTATTAATAGTGAAGCATCAGTGTTAGAGCAGCATGTTACTGTTGTAGCTGCTGGAGGTGGAGCTAGTTTACACTACTTTATATACAGTTAGCTAGTTTAGTCCAGTGGTTCCCAACCTAGGGGTCGGGCCCCTCCAAAGGGTCAGCAGATAAATCTGAGGGGTGGTGAGATGATTAATGGGAGAGGAAAGAAGAAAAAACAAAGTTCTGATACACAAATCTGTTTTCAGTTTTTGGACTTTTTCTCTAATCTTTGATTTTTGCTGAAATATTGGATCATTTGAACATTTATTGAAATGAAAGCATGTGAGAAGTTTAGAGGGAAAAATCACTATTTGGTGGAGCTGTTAACAACTCATAGACATGTGAAATGTGACCCCGAGCAGAGCATGGAACTCTAAAACACTTTGCAGAAACTGGATCAGTTGTATCAGAGTTGTATCAGACAGAATTGTCACCTCGTTTCACCGCATTTCCATCTTGAGTCTGACATTACTTCCACTCTAACAAATTTCCATGGGGGAGGGGGATTTGATTCAATCACCACTAAATGCTCGGGCTGGTGGGGATGTGGTGGGTGACGTACTGCGAGTTGGGTGGTGCTTAGTTTTGGCTCGTCTGTTTTCAACATGGTGGCCGGGTCACAAACTTTCATATATTACAGCTAAAAAGTGTTTTAACGCTTAAGTTGCAGGAGTCTCGTGATTTGTTGCCAGTAGAGATTCACGGTGCCTCAAATAAAAATGACTTCAGATTTGGTTTTTTATCAGCATCCTGTTGGGAACAACTGTTCATTACAGAGGAAACAACAAACTCATTTCTAATGGAAAATGTGGTCTTACCATCCGGTGAATTCTCGTAACTCGGATTACTTTCTGTAGGAAAGAATAAAAAAAAAAAAAATTAATAAAAGCAATAATTAAAGTGTGTTAATGCTGTGAACTACCAACATCAGAGATAAACTGCAGTATGTGACAACAGAAAACTTTAAAATACGAACAGATGGAAGTCAGAGAAAAGAAATATCTCACCAGTTTCTGTCGGGGTGATGGATGGGTATCTCCGAGTTCCAGGATCAGATGAATGTGGGCTGAATGTGAAAAAGGAAAATTAAAAACACATCAGTTTGAGGGACGTCTGAGAGAAAACTTGAAAATTAGATTTTTGTAGCTGATAGTAACCAAGATACATTATATTTTCTCCATTATTTTTACATATGTTTTGTTTACATAACTGTTTTTCTATTTTGTAACTTATTTCTCAATATTTTTGATACTGTAAATTTACAATCATTGCCAGTTTATCAGGTACACTTAGCTAATACTAATGCTGTCTAATAGAACAGCCCTGCAATGATATCACAGCCTTATAGAGAGTATAATGTTCTGCTTTTGTGGAAATTGTTTTCTAAAAAGGTTTTCAGGGCTGCAACAAACGATTATTTTCATTCAATATACTTTTATGTAACACCAAGAAAAGCAGTGATTTCTCACATTTTAGAAGCTGGAACTGTCAAATTTTTGGCATTTTTGCTTGAAAAATTACAATTAGTTGATAATTGCAACTCAAGTCAACATGGTTTTAATTAAACTTTATGGTATGGAATTAGATTCCTCTACACTGACAGATATTTTCCTATATTTCATAAACCAACTTTTTATAAATGAGTGGAAAAACAGCAGCACAAACTAAAGCCTCCAAAACAAGTGGACAGTTGAATCAATACGTCTGTAAAACAGCTTCAACTAAAACTCAACATAATAAACATACTGCACGGTAAAAGTTTCATTGGATCTGTAGTTTTTTGTATGCTAAAAAATAATTGTTGTTTAACTTTATTAGAATCACAAAACTTTAAGCTTCTGATAACAAATTCTGTAGTGGAGCCAGTTTGTCCTACAATATGGAAAGTAAACTCCAGGAACATGCTTCATTTATTGTCTATTAAATAAACTCTATTATCAGTTATACCTTATTCTTATTGTTGCACTGTATATTGCATTTTGTGTGGTTATACTATCTATCTATCTCTATTGCCAACACAGCCAGAGAAGGGAGAAGGAGGATTGGGACCACAAAAACCACTCCACAGACCACTAGCGTCACCGGTAGTTACTAGTGGTAGTAACCAGTGATCCGTGTCAGCGACCACAGTCAGTGGACAGACCACTGAATTGGTCCGCTGATATGATCCCAGGTGTGTTTTGTTATAAAAAGTAACTTACAAAGGTGACAACAGGATGGGGGGAGAACGCATGGAGCTCAGATCGGTGGTCGGCTGAGCTGCAATTCAACAGAAAATCACATCCAACATCATCATCATTATTATTATTACAGACAATCAATATATCATCATCAGCATAGAAATGTAACCGACTGACTGTTCACAATGTCTCGAATACTAAACCACTGAACAAATGAAAACTGTGACTTCATGGTGACAGTGAATGTAAACTCCATCTATCCTTGAAATGCTACAGATGGTTAATTCCTTCTGTTGCTACAGATCCAGCCAGACGTCACGTGATAGAAAAGAAATATGGATATAGAATTATGGTCTCTTCCTGCTCTCTGTGATCACATACTCTGTGTTTTAATGCAACTGCATTACCACCATATAGTTGGTTTCCATTTACATATTTTTCTGTTTCTGTTGTCAGATATCAGAGAAAAAATTAAATTTGATTGCTCCTTATAAATATTATGTTAACTATCTGTCATTACCAAGCAGTTGAGGTGCAGATAAAATCATTATTGTAGAATCATGATATCATCAGACAAAATGAACAGAAATACAGGTTAATGACAGCAGCTGAGCTGTTAGATCGACTGTATTCACATTTCAATTCAGTCCTCTAAGAATCCATAAGCTGTTAAAATTATAAACATGTTTTTTTATTTAAAAAAAACTGTATGAACTGCAACCCCCTTTGCTTAAAGATGTACTTTATTCATTGTATTGAAAATGTTTTTTGCAGTTTAAAATGAATGGGACTTAAACTTCTGCAAAGTTTATTTATCTATTATTATTCAATAAAGGGTTGTGCTTTCCCTGCCATGTACTGACGAGTTGTGGCTCCATGAAAAGATTTAAGAAGTGTATAAAAAGTAAAAGGATCTTAAAATATATTCAGAGGGAGAAGCTTTCTGTAATGGAACTGTTTTACACACTTTTCAGATTTAAGTGAATTATAGAAATTGAAGCAGATGAACAAACTTCTAACTAAAAACAAGCTTCAACAAACTTCCCTCAACAGCATCAAGTGTTTCAGACTTACCTGGATGGATAACTCTGAATTCATTGGAGCTGAAAGAAAGAGGAGAAGAGATGTATTAGAAAAACACACAGCTGCTGTTCATTGTCATCACCAGTGGGTCAAAGAAGTATTCAGATCCTTTACTTAAGGAAAAGTACAGTACAGCAATATAAAATACTCCATTATAAGTAAAAGTCCTGCATGAAATATCCTACCACAGTAAAAGTACATAAGTATTATGAGCTTGATGTAGTTAAAGTATTGCAGTAAAAGTAGTGGTTTGGTCCCTCTGACTGATATATTATTATATATGACATCATTAGATTATTAATAGTGAAGCACCAGTGTTAGAGCAGCATGTTACTGTTGTAGCTGCTGGAGGTGGAGCTAGTTTACACTACTTTATATACAGTTAGCTAGTTTAGTCCAGTGGTTCCCAACCTAGGGGTCGGGCCCCTCCAAAGGGTCAGCAGATAAATCTGAGGGGTGGTGAGATGATTAATGGGAGAGGAAAGAAGAAAAAACAAAGTTCTGATACACAAATCTGTTTTCAGTTTTTGGACTTTTTCTCTAATCTTTGATTTTTGCTGAAATATTGGATCATTTGAACATTTATTGAAATGAAAGCATGTGAGAAGTTTAGAGGGAAAAATCACTATTTGGTGGAGCTGTTAACAACTCATAGACATGTGAAGTAGTACTCACGGCATGTAAATCTCTGAAGCGCTGGCTTGCCTGATGGAGACTGGTGGGAGGAAGCACAATTGTCATTTTAACAACTGAAATTTAAATGTATCAACTCTCGGCAGATAAAACCAAGAATCACAGAGTCAGTAATGACCATCAAAAGTGTTAAAACTTTGGTCTCAGGACCTCAAAACCACAGGATGTAAGAGTTAACATATACAGCAGCTGTTAACCACATGACATTAACTCACCCAACGGGCCTTGGTTCCTGCAGTCGAGACAGACGATGACTAGGACGATGAGGGAAATGAAGATAGCAACCACCAGGACCAGGAAGTACCAGGTTATGGCCATGGTTCATCTGAGGAGGACGTCATGAGAGGGGATTTAAAAGTTTCCAAAAATACAAAATATATCAGACTGAAATTTAGGGGATTTTTGTAAATAAAATTATGCAAAAGACACCAAGAATATTTCCATTGGTCACATTCATCATCATCATCATCATCACAAACAATCAATGTAACATCATCAGCAGAGAAATATAACACACTGACTCTTACTGTTCACAATGTCTTGTATAGTAAACTACTGAACAAATGAAAATTGTGACCTCATCCTGACAGTGAAACTCCAGCTATCCTCAAAATACTACAGAGGGTTAATACCCTCTGTTTCTGATTCAGCCAGAGGTAATGTGGTAGAAAAGAAATATGACTGTAGAATTATGGTGGAGGCGACACAATTAAGTTTTCAGTTCTTCAACCAGACAAAAAAGTTAATCTAGCAAATAACACGTTATGATGACGTGTTGTGCCTTCTGACCATAAGTATAGATGATTCCAGGTTGTCGGCAAAACGAGACAAACCACCATTACTGAGGTGTCACCTCATTTGAAAACTGCAACTTTACTGTTTTAGTTCACTCTCAGCGCTCTCATAGCGTCATTTTCGGCTGCAGCAGGTGGCTGTTTTCAGAGAAAAGCTCTAAAAAGCTACTGTATACTACCTGCTCAGCACCAAATGGATAACAGACACAGTTAGCTGTAGACTAGCTGGTGAACATAGTGGAGCATTTAGCAGCTAAAGAGCCAGATATTTCCCTCAGGAGTTGGTAGAGAGCAAAAACTGTTAAAAGAGAGTGAATATTTGCTAACATGTTAGCCACAACTACTTTATAAGCTGATAATATGACAGAAATTGTTTTTACAGACTATTCTGCTGAAAACAAGTGGACAACAAAATTAATATCCAACCAAATTAACCAGACTGAAACTATTAAGGACCCAGAATAAAACTCTGAGGAACCCCACAAGTATTTGTTAATTATTATGGGATGATAACGTTGCTCAGTAACAGCTGTTTGCTGAGAAGTTCAACATATCAACTTAAAAGCTGATGATATGTCAGTGTTGTGTTTGTTTTTGATGAAAACTAGTGGTCACATTTTGCAGATTTAAAAAAAAAAAAAAAAAAAAAAGTATAAAAAGTATAAACTTTATATTTAGTTTTACACTAATTTTGACTATATAACTAACAGTATTATGTATTGTTATTGATGTGTTCAGTTATCTTTTTGAGTTGTCTGGTAGCCTTTGCTTACATTTTGTCAGTTTTTGCGCTCCATACAGTATAGTTCTAATAAACTTAATCAGTGCTGCAATTAAACGATTAATCTGCAGATATATTTTGATTAGTTATTATATGTCTTGTTTTGTCTGGACATCAGTCACTAACCCAAAGATATTCAGTTTACTGTCATTTAAGACAAAGGAAAGCAACAATTGATCATACTTGAAGCTGGAACCATAAAATATTTTGCATTTTTATTGAAATATGTCAATCAATTATCAAAATAACTGCAAATTAATTGGTGGTCAACTAATCGTTGAAGCTCTAAACTTGACGCCGACAGCATTGCGGGGCTTCAACACATATAATCCTTTTTACACATTTTTACACAGTCATGTATTTATCATACAGCATGTTCTCTTTCTATTTTTGATGGAATTATGAACAGAAGGAAACCATGTTTTAGAAACCGACGCTGCCTGCTGTATTTTCTTGAATAACTGGTGGTTTTTACTTTCCTGCAGCATCACAAGAACATGATGATAATCTGCCTCCTGATTGCAGAGGTGCGTCACACAGGAAGGAAAACCATTTTACACGTGGTACGACTGACTTACTGACTGACTGGTACATTGTCTTTCCTCTGTAAACCTGAACTCTCCACTAAACTCCTAGAAGACTAGAAATACACTAGAACAGAAAACACCTGCACCCCCTCATGTGACCTGAAAATGGAAACATCCAGATAAACATAGGTACTCTGCAGAAGAAGAAGCTCCCCCACGTTTAATTCTTCGAACACTCTTTATTTTATCGTCTTAACAGGGATCAAAACCAGATTAGAGCATGGGGAGGCGGCCATCTTGAGTCTTGGCTCCATCTTAATGCTTATTTTTTATTTTTCCTCACTACAACAAAAACCCCTGAAAGGTTTTAGTAAGCAGCCAAATAGAAATGACAGTAATAAAGTCGAAGATACGGAAAGGAAGTGCGACAGGAAAAGACATTGAACTGATGTAGCAGACTTTATCAAACAGATTATAGTTAATGACACTGCTGAGGAGATGATCTCGATACAGTGTAAAAAGGAAAAACAGATGATGGTGATGCTCTGTGTTGTTTTCCAGAGAGACGGATATATTTCTTCTATTTAGAGGTTCTCATTTAATAAAAAAAAAAACAAAGCATCTTCTTTTCAAACAGCAGCTGTAACAGAACAGTTAAAAATGAAAAAAAAGAAAATAATCATTTTAAATCAGGAAATAATGTGATTTAAAAATAAAGAAATATGAATGAATATTTGGTGCCAACTTTTTGTACTGGAGCAGTCAGGAGAACTTCATTATCTCTATGATATCAGCCTAGAAACAGACAGAATCTCTGCTTAATTTAATATATTATATGTTTATTTTTGGAGAGCTGCTCCTGCAGTACAAATACCATGTGAATAGAACGTAAATGAGCTGCAAATGTTCAAAATATCCATGGTTGCAAAATCATATTATTAAAATACCAGGATAATGTCTGTCATTGTGCCAAAGTGACATTCATGTGACTGAAATCAGTGTGACTTAATGTAAACCAGAGGGGTCGCCTAGAAAACCACTTGTATAAAGCTCAACAAATGTTTTTATGTTATTATAAGTCTATTATCGCTGTATATGATAAGAGGACCAGTTTTGCTTAGTACCCACCACACACAGGTAGTAAACACATTATTTCAGTACAGTTTCAGTTCAGGTCGCTAATTTTTAGCCTCGTTAGCAGCATTGCTAACATGTCGGTCCACCGCTGTGGTTCGGACTGAAATACGTCAGCGACTATCTGATGGATTGGAGTGAAATTTGGTGCAAATATTCATGTTTCCCAGAGGATGAATTCTACTGACTTTGGTGATCCTCTGACTTTTCCTCTAACGCCACCATGAGGTCAAAGTTTTTACTTATTCTATCTTATATCTCAACATTTGCTTGATAGTTTGGCACAAAATGTGGTTCAGACATTCGTGGTTTCCAGATGTTGTATTCCAATGGCGGAAGAAGTACTCAGATCCTTTACGTAAATAAAAGTAGAAACGTGACAATACCACATTACAAGTACATGTTCTGCATTTAAAATCCTACTTAAGTATGTTAGTATTACCAGGTAAATTTACTATTGTTACTATTATTATTAAAAGTAAAAGTATTTGTTTTTGCAAAAAATCAGGATTTGACGATATTAAGTACATTTAATAAAGTACATTATTAAGCAGGATTTAATTATCATTATTTGATCTTCAGGACTTTATAACATTGGCCACATAAATCATAAATCCCTCTGAGCGACTGTGAGATGATAATTTGTGTAGGAAAGAAGCAAAAACAAAGTTCTGACACATACATTTTGATTTATTTTCCAGAACCTTTCTCTCATCTTTGTGTTTTTGTGAAATATTGTTTGTTGTTATTGTTTTACCTCTTTGGGTTTTATTTATTTGAAACAAAGTTTAGAGGAGCGAACAGCTCACAGGCATCTGAAACATGATGACAAGGAGACACAACTACACACTGATGTTATGTGAAGTTTGGGAACTGCTGCTTTAATCTTAAATAATGCAGCATAATTTAGAAGCTTCTTATTTCATGTCAAATCTTCATCTGAAAAGTAACTAAAGCTGTCAAATAAATGTAGTGGAGTAGAAAGTACAATATTTCCCTCTGACATGTAGTGGAGTGGGAGTATAAAGTAGCAACACATGGAAATACTCAAGTTAAGTACAAGTACCTGAAAGTTGAACATAAGTACAGTACTTGAGTAAATGTACTTAGTTACTTTCCACCACTGGATGAGCTTCGTAGCTCCTGTAGCTGTAGCAGTGACAGTGTTTTCTGCAGGTCTGATGCTGCTGACTGAAACTCTTCCTGTAGCACAATCTACTGTCGCACCGTCTCACTGTAGTTTATAGATGTAGCACGTTTCCTGACAGCCACAAACACATTCAAAAAACACTTACAACTAATGTTACTGTCTACAGCAGGAAAGAGACGATATTCAACACCTTTGGACAGGAAATTTAAGACTTTTTAACACCAGCTAAGCTTCTTTTTTGAGAATTCAAGACGTGCAGGTACTCTGAGTCAGATCAAAAACTGACTGTGTGAGGATGAAAAAATCCCACCAGTGCAAGTGATGTAAAGTGTGGGATGTTTTAGTTCTTTCACAGGTTCAACTAAAGAAAAGTTCTTTAATTTTTTACTCCTACTGGTGTATTTGTAAACCTCTTGGTGCTCATTTAGCATTTGTTTCTGCCTCATTGAGTGACTGAAAGAGATATAGGCCCAAAGTGACGCGACGTCGGCACCACACAGAAAAAAAACTGAACAAGACAGATTTTCGTGCCACAGATTGAACACCGGTTTGGCTTCTTGACTTTGTTAGGCCCTGCTGTGAAACCCCTTGAGCTCGACCTTGTTCCTGTCCGTCAGATGCATGCTGGGAACCAACCTGAGGCTCCTCCATTGCACATGAGGAGATAAAATGATGAAAAAACTCACCTACACCTGAGGACAAATGTTGATTGGAGGGACAATCGTGTGGCGGCGAGGCAGATGGAGGATCGGTGAAGTTTCTCGTATCCCCCGCAGGATCTGGACCACATGAGGCGACTACTGTAACCAAACATCCGCCATATCTGAAGACGTCTATGCTCACTCTCTCCTTCTCTTCTGCCTCCGTCTGTCTTTCCACCCTGACGGCTGATCTGGTGTCTGATCTGCACCTTCAGCGACCTACTTTGGCGCTTTCCTCCCTCCCTCTTTGTCACAGACTCTCCTCCTTTGTCATCATTGCACCCAATCACCTTCTGAGTCAGGGCGCTATCTTAGGCGCTGGGTTTTGTTTTCAGGTCCCGCCACAGCTCCTCTGATCTTCTGTTGCCTTCCTCAGTGTTTCCTCTGAGAGAGATGATGACTGACCATCAGCTCAGGTCACGTTTGTCCAAAGAGATGGAGCACCAGCTTCTGAAATATGACAGAAAATACAGAGAAGAGTCACAAAAAGCACCTGTTTAGTGACCAAACCCTGAGCACAAGATTGCAGTTCATGAGTGTGACAAGCTTCTGCACAGGTTGACTCACTAGGCAGGTGACTCACTCACCAGCAAGCTGCTAGAAAAGTTCACAGCTCTCTTGCAGTGAACAGTGTGGCTGTGTGGGTTGATGTAACTGCCCTGAGCTGCGAGCTGCAAACTGCAACTGGTGGTGGAAATTAGAAAAAGGGCCTGCAGCTCAGAGGAGCAAAATGTCAGAACAGAAAAAAAAAAAAAAAGTTTCACACAAACACCTCGAACCAATCAGAAGATGTAACTGGGTGTTAAAAAGCTGCAGCGCTGTGTGAACGCTGCTGCAACCGTCGCAACATCCTCCCACCTACAAACAGGAAACCACACCGAGGGAAGGAAGCTGAGTCCTCCTCTCCTCTCCTCTTCTGTCCTCGCTCGGCCTATTTTCTCCTGTAAAGAGAAGATAACAGAAAGACACAGAAAAAAGAAGAAGAGGGGGAGCAGATCAGAGAACCCCCTCCCCCACCACCATGAATGAGGGAAGGAGAGGAGGGAGGACACCTGATGACAAGATGTTAAATTTTTGTTGATTCAAATTTTACAGCCAGGATTTTAGGGTCTAAATTCCCCCCAAACAAAGTCTGCAACGTAATGTTAGTTTAGGATCTGGCAACGTGGGCTGGATTTAAATTAATCTGACGTAATTTTGTGTAATTTCTCATGCATTCAAACTTGAGTATTTTAAAAAGAGACAACGCTAATCCAGAAGCGCCATTTTGTCGCCATTTATACAAGACTTTCCAGGTGGATTCTTTGGTTCAACAACAAATAATTTACACCTGAACAGGTTTTCTCACATTTTGAATTTTTCTTGCATTTTTCCCCCACTACTATATGACAATTTTCATCATATCTTCACTAAATTTGGTACATAACATTTTTACTTGCTGGCAGCGTGGCGCTACGGCATTATCAGTCTAACGGAGGGATTGCTGTGAAATTTTGTACAAACTATGGCTGCAACTAACAATTATTTTCATTATCAATGTTTATTTTCTTGATTAACCAATTAGTCGTTTGGAAAATAGTGAAAAATGCCCCTTACAATTTCCCAGAGTGAAAGGTGACGTCTTTAAATGTCTTTTGTCATGTATGACGAACATTAAATCATCACATTTGAAAGTTGAAAACAGCCAATTAACTTTCCGCTAATCGAATAATTGACTAACTGTTGCAGCTCAGACATTCTTGTTCCCCAGAAGACGAATCCTGCTGACTTTGGTGATTCTCTGACTTTTCCCTCTAGCGCCACCATGAGGTTGACATTTATAGTTCAGAGTGAAATATGCAAAACTATTAGATGGACTGTCAGTTCCTTAAGTGTCCAACTTCTTCAACCAATAAATATAATAATAAATAGAAATACTTTAAAGGGGACCTGTAGAACCTGCTATATGCTAAAAATACAGACACTGAAAGCCACTTTTTAAAAAACTCTTCAGTTAAATTGTGTCCAAGTTTTAATATTCAGCTTGACATCTTTTCTCTGTAAATCAGTAAAACCTCACTGACTGACTCAAACTATTAACTCGTAACTCTGGTAAAAAAAAAAAAAAAGGAAACCAAATCACCTATGTAAGAATATTAATAACATGTTTCCATGGCAACATTTACACACATACACACGAACATCTTGTCAAGTTAATTCTCGTTTAATAGTTCACAAAAAAGATCTGCTAAAATAATTTCAATTTAACAAACAAATCTGATTATTAACATTCATTTAAAAGCGTTTCTTTCTTTTTAAATAACCATTGTTGACACATATTTTCTGCAACTTCTGTGTGCTCTACGTGTCCCGGTCAACTTGGGGGAAGCTCTTTTTAACCACACCGAGCTCTCTGACCCGACACAAAGAAAACCAGAAACAGAGCTGCGAGGAAAGAGTTCAAACAAGATCCCTGCACTCCATCAAACACCGGAAGCATTATAAACTAAAAAAAGAGGGTTAAAAACAGACGTATTGCTTGTAAAAGATGAGCAGATGAATAAAAAGATACAGAGGTAATATGATTCTTCCCAGTTTCTGACAACTTGGATCATTATTTCCCATTTTCTGGTTCCAAACAAATACAGACCTGTAAGACGGTTAGTGTTACTATTAAAAGTAGTTCAAACATATAGAAATACATGATTATGAAAGCTTGTCCTGCATATAAAATCACTCGAGGTTTGGAAGCAGGATGCAGCCAGTTTTTGGTTATGTTGTTAAACTCAGGATATGGGTCATGTTATCTTTAATCAGTTTATAGGTGGTTGAATGTCAAACAATCGATAAAATCAAATTCGCAGAGCAGTTTCTGTTGCTCCTCTTCAGAGAATCTCTAGTGCTCATTTTCAACATCATATCTGCTCTGCAAACATTTCCAACAATGTTGAGCTCACGTCCACGTGTTCAACAGCAAAAAACAACGTCTGGAGATGAAAAACAAACCTCCTGAAGCGCCAACGTGCTCCTGAGCGGGGGAAGGTATAAAACGTAATGTCAAAAAGTTTAAAAATAAATGTATCCTCAAAATATTTCTGCATGGCAGACAGTCCCATCAGTGTCCGCAGTCCTAAAAAAAAAAATAAAAAATAAAAATAACCACAGGTGTATGAAGGATCCGACTGAACGTAAGGACCTCCATCAGGTTTCTGTGGTCAGATCAGAACACTGGACACTGGAACCCGAGTGGATCGGCCGCTTTTTGGTACGACGATCGGCTCGTCATCTGTCAACAGAGAAACATGAGAAGAAAGTTTATTTTCTCTAATAGTGGCCGGTATTCAATTAAAAGCCGGGTCTCCAATAATGGCTGGGGGTGTGGTCGACACGAACAAATAAAAACCGGCCCCAAATACAAAAACAAGGATGGATTGAGGCCGTATTCAGACCAAATCAGGTGTTGCTGCGCACCGCTGCAGGATTGTGCGGGGGGGTGTGGGTGTGTTTATTTGTGCTCTAGAAGGTAACCGTTGTCGGTCTGATTACTGCAGATCACAGTCACATTGACAACACTAGACAGTTATAGCCTCAAAACACTTTGAAAAATTAAAATACGACAAAAACTACACTAACCCTAACAAAAATCGAATGACTTAAATTTGACTAAAACTAAAATATACTATCATCAAAAGACTAAAACTAAATCACAATCCGGGGCCAAATGAGGTGATTCTGAGTGTATCCAGTGATTTGGCTCATTCCACACATATCAGCCGAACAGTTTGTCTCACCTGTGGTGTTGAAGTTCTCGGCACGATGGCGGTCTTTTTCGATGAAGAGGGCGGTGGCGAGGAAGAAACCGCCGCCCACCACCGCCACGAAGGAGCAGAGCAGCAGAGAGAGCTGCAGAGAGCGAAACTGCCAGAGGAAGGAGTCCGTCTTCCTCAGAGAGTCTGAAACCTGAAACACACACACAGGAGGAGATTCAACGATGGTGACGCCGTGACCTCTACCTGCCTTCGTCCTCAGAACCAGACGTCCTGGAAAGTTGTCTGTGAGCTCAAACATTTCACTCCAGTACTTAAAGGAATAGTTCAACATTTGGCGGAGAGTTGGATGAGAAAATAGATCCCTCTCTCATGTCCTCTCTCAAGAGTTAACTTCATGGTGGCATTTATTTTTTCATAAGACTACGTTGTTGATCATTGTTCTACTTTAACCTCCTCAGCTAATAACCGCCCTCAGTTACTATAGCAACACACGGGTAAGTAGAGAGGAGTGCTCACCACACAGGATGAAGACTGTTTCTAAAACTGTTGACCTATAAAAACATATAGGTCACACACCAAACTTGAGGAGTGTGTGTGTGTGTGTGTGTGTGTGTGAGGTAACATACCACTCCTATCAGGTACGGACTTCCTGCGTCTCCCAGTAGATGAGAGATGACGATCTGCAAAGCCTCGGCTGTGGAGCGGCGAGTGGGAACGACCACGTACTAAAAAAATGTTTGACAATTACAAGACTGTTACAAGCAGGAACACATTAAATAACATTAAATTATTATACATTGTTTATTATAAATTTATTCCAAAGCATGTGATACTGTTGTGATGGACATTAAGAGTAAGAGACAGTTTTCTCACCAGTAATATATCAGCCACGATGGCCCAGTTCATGGACAAGAAGGTCTCTCCGAGGAAAATGAAAACCTGAAGACACAAACAGAAAACACAGTGAACATCTACAGAGAGAGGAGTCAGTGGAGACTGAATCAGATGATAATATGTCAGAGCTGTGTGTCTGTCAGGTTTGTTGTGGAGAAATCGATTATTACAGCTTTAATGTTGGAGGCGGGTTGTGAAATCACACTCGGATTTACACCTGAACCTTATGTAGTGTTTTTGTCTTGTGATGTCTTGTCTATGAGCTATGAACAGTTCAAGCAAAAAGTGATTTTCATTTGTCAGATTGTTTTATTTTTAAGGTCAAAATCTCCAGTACTCAATGAAAAAAAAAAAAAGTCTAAAAACATTCTTGAGAAATTGCAAAAAGACTTCCTCTTTCCTTGCGTATTAATCATCTTGTCAACTATCTTGCGATCCCTCCGGTTTGTTTTTGTGTACTGTGGTGAAAATGTTATTTTAAGACACTGATGAGAGACTATATATTTGTTATTTCTGGGGATTTGTAGCATGAAAAACGTCAAATTTTAAGATTGTCAGGACGCTCCTTTGATCAGACTTTTTCTGCCCCGATACCTTCGATACACAGTACCGATCAGACACCAGCGCTGTTGACAAGAAGAAAAATATAGAAAGTCACCAGTTTATCCTTTAATAAGATGTAATGTCCAAGCAGGTAGCTCTAGGTCTGAACAGTGAAGCCAATGCAAAAGTGCCTTAAACCTGCATTCTCTCTAATGACCAGCAGGGGGCGACTCCACTGGCTGCAAAAAGAAGTCCGATTGTATAGAAGTCTATGAGAAAATGACCCTACTTCTCTCTCAATTTATTACCTCAGTAAACACTTTCCTGATGAGTTTATGGTCTCAATCACTAGTTTCAAGTCTTCTTCGGTACAGCATGATGTTCGTTTTGTAAATGATGGTCCATTTAAAGTGAAATAGACGATAAAGCAGCGTATGCTTTAGGGCGTGGCTATGTTGTGATTGACAAGTCGCTACCACGGCGACAACGTTGATTACGTAACATAAACATGGCATAACCCCAAATTCACAGAGTATAGGCGTAGCTGCTGCTATTTCACAGTTTGTTTTCAGTTCATGACAGTTAATTGTAACATTTTGGTCGCATAAGAAGACCCTCTGAGGAGTCGGCTGTTCCGTTTATCTGGTGAGTACATTCTGTCTTAATGGTTTTAAGTCTGTTTTTTTGCTAGCGAAAATTAGTATTAGCATTATCACAGTTGACCACAGACTGTAAATGCACTATGCTAACCAAGCTAGCAGCTAGCGCTAGATTCAGCTCCACGCTCTCATTTTCCAGTTTAGAAAATCATCTAAACTTTTTAGTTTTAGAAAAACTATAGCGAGTCTGTGTTTGGCAACATTTCAAACCGCATTTATTGTAAAACTCTTGGAGGAATTTATGCAAAAATTGGAACTAAAACCGATTAAACGATATCCTCAGCAAAAGCTGCTGTTTGTTGGAAGCTTATGTCAAACACGTCTAAAAGCCACGATGGTGCCCCTTTAAGGATATATTGCTCATTATGAACAATGGATGGATGAATGTTTGATAAAAACAGATTTTTACTGGTCTAAACTGGAGTTGAACCAGAGAGAGGACGACAGGAGGAGAACTCACGTATGTGGCGATGGTGCTGGCCTGGGCGAAGACGATGGCCATGTAGAGGAACGGCGCTGACAGGAGCAGGCCGGCGGCGCAGACCAGCGGGTCGGCCCTGGGCGTCCTTTTCCTCAGCTGCCGACTGACCTGCACGCCGCTGGCCACGCCCAGCACGCCTGTGACGCAGGTGATGATGCCGAAAATCAGACTGTCAGAAGAAAACACAACCGCAGTCAACAGGAGAGACATGTTGTTGCCCTCCGGAGCCACATTCAACACATCCGGTCACATTAGAGCTGCAACTAAGAATGATTTTCTTTATCGATTCATCTGCAGATTACTTTTGCAATCAATTTGTCTATAAAATGTCAGAGAATAGTGATTATAATTTCTTAGAATCCACAGTGACACCTTCAAATTACATATTTTTTCCTGATCAACAATCAAAAATCCAGATATTCACAGTTTACTTTCATTTAGGACACAGAAAAGCTTCAAATTCTCAGATTTGAGAAGCTGAAACCAGCAAAATATTTGGCATTTTTCCTTTAAAAACAAATAAAACGATTTTTTTTGATTATCAAAATAGTTACAAATAAACTTCCTGTCGATCGACTAATCTTTGCGGCTCTAGATCATCTCAAATAACCACAAGTGTCAGTTGCCTTTTTTTAGGTTTAGTGTGCTGTCTTTCAGCCAACAGTTTAGCCACCAGTGAAGACAAACTGTGAAACTTTCACTGGCCGAGCAGTAAAAAAAGTCACATATCGTTACCTGTCGTCGGAGGCGCAGTGTCCGTCCACACAGGGAGCTTTCTCACCGGTGAACACGGCCGCTCTGAACAGGAACGTCGGAGCCCAAAGAGCCAGAGAGCCGGTGACAAACGCCACCGCCGTGAAGCCGAAGGTGGACAACACGAAGCTGTGACTGCAGAGAGACAGAAAGACAGTTTTAAATAAGTCACAGCAGGTAAATAATCTAAAGAGAAGGTGGGCGTCATGTCTTCTGATATTATAGCAGGACTCAAAACGCTGAATGAGAGACAGTGTTGCGTTTCAGAAGCTAATGGAACAAAGGCACAGGAAGTGATGTCATGACTTTGGCTCTCTATTTATAAAAACGGTAAGAAAAAGCTGCAACCACGAGCACATGACAAGTTACCTTGTGGCTGCAGGGGTTTCCTACATGATAAACATCTTAAAACTAGTTTCACTATCGCAGTGAAAATGTTTTCTTGGGGTCTCTGAGGCCCAGTTTGTGATCCAGGTTTTAAAGGATCGAGTCACAATTTTTCAAATGTGTCTTAAACCAGCAGTCAAGTGTCTGTAATCATTCCTCCTGTTCATACTGGATATTAAAAGATCCTTCAAATGTGTTTTCAATGGAAGTGATGGAGGATAAAATCCACAGTTTTGTCATTTAAAAGTCTGTGTGAAGCTTCTATTCAGCTTCATCAGTCTGAGTTAGTCATATCAAGTGGATATCTGACACATTTACATTTGTGTCTTTTTAGCATCAAATTCCCTCTTTGTGTTTCCTCGGACAGTGTTTCCCTGTTGAGCTGCAGGTGGAAGTATAGTAACAAAAAGAGGAACTTTGGCACTAAAAAGACTGTAACGTTGAAAGATATCTACTTGATTTGACTCATTTGGACGCTGAAGCTTCATATTAGCTTCAGATAAACTTTTAAATACATTTCTGTCCTCTATCACTTCCATTGTAAGGTCATTATGAAGGGATCTTCTAATGGTCAGTATGAACAGGAGGAATGATTGATGATTAAGACACTTGAGAAATAGTGAACTCGTCCTTTAGTGTTGCTGAATGTTCCTGATAGTGAACCTACTTCTTGCTGAGGGCCTGCAGGTCAGTCAGCCAGCTGGTCCGGTGCAGGTGATGTTCGGGTCGAGCTTCAATGGCGCCTCTTTTAGGCTCCTGGACCACAAACAGCAGCAGCAGCACTGCGATCAGCCCCAAACCTGGAGTCACCTGGAGGAGGAAGAACAGTGCAAACTGTGAACATCATCATCATCCTACAACATCCAGAAGTGGTTATATATCATTAAAATAAAAACGTACCCGCAGAGCCCAGTGCCAGTCCCGTGCAACGGAGCTGACCTGTGACCCCACGATGTATCCAAGACCACTGAGGACAAGAAAAAAGACATCAAGAAGATGAGATGGAGGAGTCCACATTCACACTTTTATTAGATTATTTTATGTCATTTCTACTCCTTGTAGTGAGGAGATAGTGCTCTTAACATGGAGTAAATATAAAAATGGAAACACCTTTATTAACCACATGGGAGTTTAATCAACTAAAATTCTCTGATAAGAAAACTAAAATAATAAAAATATAAACAAGGAAAACACATAAATATACCAGCATATATTCATATATGCACACAGATACCAAACCACATGTACATACTTTAACATACATGCATCTACAGATTCAGACTGAAATACAGCAAACGTACCTGAAAAGCTGCAAAAATACAGTTTATTCTATTTTCTGTAAATCTGACAGTAATTCTCATTTCATATATCTTAGATGTAACTCATAAAGAGTCCTAATCAGTCACCTGATATGAGCTGTATAGTAAATCATCATCTTTTGAAAAATCACAAATATATTTATGGATTTTCTGAACCAGCCATTAAAAAATAATTAAAAAAAACATGAATTAATGTGCCGTCAATCTTAAAATATAACAGACAGACACATAAATACATAGAATAACAAAAGTAAAATGTAAAGTATTTTTTATTATTGATGATGATGATAATAATAATAATAATAATAATAATAATAAATAGGTAGGTAAAGTTATGATATTATACATTGATGCAGACAAAAGAATGAGGAAGTTTCTTTATGTTATTACAGGTAACAGGAAAACATTTAAGACCTTTTTAAACTTCAATCTGAGACTTTAGTAACATTTAAAGCCTTTTTTTGTCGAGGAAACTGAATTCAACACTTTTAAAAAAGACCTGCAGATACTCTGATATACTGCTCACTGAAAGTGACGGACTGAAGGAAGTTTAACATTCAGAATCAGTATTATTAAAAAAGAAAAGTTCCTCTCTTACCTGCCGACCGGAATGGCAAAATAAAAGATGGAGAGCATGTTTGTCCTCTTCCCTTTGACGTACAGGTCAGCGATGATGGTGGGAGCGATGGTGGAGTAACTGGCCTCCCCGACTCCGACCAGACCTCGAGTCAACAGCAGAGCCCAGAAATGCTGCGAGAAGTCAAAAAAGGAGGATTTATACACTTAAACCTCTCTCCACACACCGAGGTTCAAGAAAATGAGTCTAATAATGTCTTCATGTCGCTGTGGTTCAGGTGTAAAAATCATCATCATCAACACATCACTCACTTCTTTGGGGGTGTAGGAGCTGGCGAGCGTCACTATAGACCAGAATGCAATGCCAAAACTCATGATGAACTTCCTGTTGTACCTGTCGCCAAGGTAACCGAAGAACGGAGCCAAGAACATGTAGCTGCAGATGAAAACTGGAAGGAGACGAACATGAAAACATTCTCAGGACTTCACAAAGACTTGTTTTTAAACCAGATGAACTGAAAAGCATTAAGTTATTACAAGAGATAATGTTTAGTTTGGTTTTATTACCTGTTTGCAGCAAGCCGGATCTCTCGTCATCAATTCCAAAGTAATGCTCTATATCAGGGAGAACACCTGCAGGAGTCAACACAGACGTGTTCAGTAGTTACAGGATCAAAGATACAGCAGAAAATCCTGTCTTGGATCATCTTCATCTGACTGAAGTGATTTTTGACTCAATGAGATGAAAGTTGACAATCATGAAGAAAAAAAAAACTGTGGTGAAATCTTTGGTTGTCAATCAAAAACAGTGTGAGACTGATGCAACGACACACAAACCAATCAATCAGAATACGACATGATGATGATAACACAGAGTCCACTGGCCGGCGTGACGATCTGACAAACTTATAACAGTTGTCTCACACGGTGCGACGTGCAGTAAACTTCCACCATCGATGTCGTCAGTCTAAAGGTGCCTTTGGTCATTTGATTTATTTTATGCTTCTGTCTGTGTTTTTCGGAGCCCTGGAGGAGCCGCGGAGAAACAACAATAACTCATTCATGCCTTTCTCGGATCGCTTGGATTTAATCAGGTTTCATTCTGATCTTGGACTGAGATATGTGGATCCGTACAGACTGTGACTCTCCTGCGGAGGTCATCCGGTTTATAAAATCTCAGCTTTTAGCCGCTCTTCATTCAACATGCATCCAGTCTCCTTAATACGCTCATGTTCAGCAAACATCTGCACGTCAAGAAGTGACTGATGTTAATGTGTTCAGTTCCCTCTACAAGAGAACAGGCAAAATAAATTAACCCAGAGCACAAATTATTAATTTGTTCTCTGTGGCTCCTCCTGTACTTTCTAGGAAATGATTAGAAAACTACTGATCATAACATGCATCATTCTTAAATCTCCTGATATTCCCTGACTGCACGTCTTCAAAGCTTCCTGATATTCCAGGAAGTGGGCGAGCGGCGATCGGCGTTCCATACCTGCCACAGTGAACCTGTCCATGTAGTTGAGCAGGTTGATGTAGCAGAGGATGAGGACGGTCAGCAGCGCTCGGACTCTCGACACCCCGCTGGGCGACTCCTGCTGCGTCCTCTGACCCGCCGACCCGCCCTGTTCATCCGCACCCTCCGCCTCGCTGTCGTCAGAGAAGAACGGCGCCGAGTCCGACATGGGCTCTCCCAGAGACATGGCTGCCGCTGAGCAGAGGAAACATCCTTATTATTCATTCACATGCAAACTGTCTTTTTAAAAAGGTGAATAACAGTAAGTTAGCAAAAATGATCTTAAATCATAATTAATTAATGAGTCATTTGGTTTACTGACAATATTATTCTTTCATTATTATTTTCCATTTCATCAAACTGTAGATACTATAAACAATGCAGTCAACATATTTTATTATTGCCCACCCCAAGACACAAACAAACAAACAATCAATCAAAAAACAGCACTTCAACTACATACCAGACAAAATTAACAATATTTCCTTTAACAAAACATTTACTCTTTTTGCATTTTCCAAATATATATTGACAATATTCTAATATATCTATAAAACATTAAACTGCTCTTTATAAAAACTGAAGCTGACAATAATTTATTATTTAATAATCTGATGATTATTTTTTCAATGAATCAACCAATCATTTGGTCAATAAAACATCAGAAGTTCTCAGAGTGACGTCTTCAGAGTTTGTTTTGTTCGATCAACCGTCCAAAGAAAAGCAGCAAATCGTCACCTCTGAGAGGCTGAAACCAGAGAATATTTAACATTTTTAAACTAATAACTGCAGCTCTAATCAACACACGAGATAAAACGAGAAGAACACGTTTGAACACGTGGGGAAGTTGAAGTATCGTTTGTCTGCAGCAGCTGAACCAGAAGATCCTGTTTCATCTGAAATATCTTTAAAAAGTGAGTCGAGAAACAGAAGCAGATGAACGTGCTGCTCGTGTGTGGAGACGTTTCTCTCTGGTGCTCTTCAGTTTACACTTACTGAAAGGATTTAACATTTAAAAAGCCTTTAATATTTCATGGCTACTCAGGCAGTTAAAACAAGCCATTAAGACCTTCATCAGGCTGCTTCTTATATATGTTGGCGAGTAATCACATGACAGCTGAAGTCACATGACCGACAGTTCAGCAGAGACATTTACATCATAATAAACTATTCAAAAACATCTTTCACTTTACTTTTACTGCCTGTAACTTTTGCACAGAGCTGTTTGTGTGTTTGTAGCTTCAGACTGTGACGAGGTGAAGCTCCAGAAGAGGAAGAGAAAGTGGGAAGTCATCCTCGTCCCAGTCACGTGATCACTTCGCTCACAGGAGGAAGAACAGCGCCTGAACGGAGAGGATTCTGCTGACGCGGTGAACGCGTTAGTGCATCACGTCTCACTTTCAGAAGAGATCAGTTTCCTCTGCAGCATCATCACACTGAAACTTCTCCTGCTCTGATGAGAAAATGTTTCTGCTCATGAATCTGGAGAAGTTTCCTGGAAAGAAGCTGATTTTCTGACTTTATCAGCTGTTAATCATTTATTAACACGACGTACTGATGAGATTATTAAAGGTCACATTTCTGAAGGACAAGAGCAGTTTGCTCTGTAGAGTTTCCTCTTTTCAACACTATAAACTGAATATCTGTGACATATTTAAGAATAAGAATAAAACATAGTGTGTCGCAACAGCAACGTCCAGAACACAGAACAACAGTATTAAATCAGAAAACGTTGTTATTATCCATTGTGCAATAATTCTATACATAGTTTATAATGAAACATGAGTAGAATTATTATTATTATTATTATTATTATATGCTGTGCAATGTGCAATAGAAACATTGTTATTATTATACATTATGCAGAACAATAATAGTATTCATTATAATTACATATTGCAAAAGCTGCTTTATAAACCAAATGATAAATAAACTCAGCGCAGCCAGACGACAATAAGGACAAAAACGATGTTGTGATAATTATTACAGCAATAAATTGATATTTATTTATTATTATATTAACAAAAGTATTGAAAATCACATTAGATTATTCAGACAGATTTATGAACCTATAATTGTCAAACATATATATTCTTAAGTATTGAAAACCTCCCTGTGTGACAGAATAACTGATCATATGAAATGATTGATCAGTCCAACATGCAGTCGGCCAATCAACAAAGAGAAAAAGACAAAACAATGAATCCAAACAGAAGCCACTCAGTCGTCTTGAACTTTGCTCCGTTTGCAGACAAACTCATTGATCAGGCAGTTATCAGCCGATGATCAGATGACGGACGGATGCTGCTGCTGCTCAGCTGTTCCGAACTCACATCTGAACCGCTCAAAGTCTCACACGCTGTTTACACACCAGCCAATAGTGAGCCGGCGCCGTTAAAAATAACCTGTCTGGAGATTAACTCTCACTTTTATTCCTCCTGTTCTGTAACTTTGTGTCTGTTTATAGATTTATTTTATAAAAGAAATCAATCTAACAAGGAGAGAATCAGTTTTATTTATCCTGCTTTACAACAGTCAAACATGACTTTATACTGGTTTGGTTAATTAATACTGGTTTGGTTGATGGTTTTACACATTTAAGGAATCTTCTTATAAATTCGGCAGAAAACTTTGACAACTTGGAAACTAACTAAAAATCCTCCATCACATCTGTTGTATTCATACTCATAATATTTGAGTGTGTGTAATTTAACCTTTAACTGGTATCTTTTGTCTCTTTGTTTTTGTATTTTGATTTGATTTGTTGCTTCTGTGGCATTTTAATGAAGTATTTATTTATCTGTCAGATGATCTACAGGACAGATTCATGTGATCACCCTGATGGATTAACAGGATCCTGTACGTCACACTCAAGGATCACTTTTAATCCTAATTTGTCACTGCGTCATAACTAAACATATCAAATCTAAAACTGCAGCATTAAATGTAGTTTTTTTTTAACAGACTTTGGTTTAATGAGCCTCTATAACAACATCTAAGTAAACAGATTATTTAATGTCCAGTTTAAAGTGTGTTCAACTGGTTTCTGTTACTGGTGTTTAGCATCTATAGTGACTCCGTTAACTGGTGACTTTCAGCTGATTGTGTTGTGGTTGTCTGTAGTAATTGTGTCCATGTTATTAATTTTACTTTTATTACAAGTTTTATAATATTTGTCAGATTATTTGAGTGTGTTTTTATTCAGGTTACTACAAACCTGCTGCAGCAGAGCTGAGTGACAAAATCAAATAAAGATATTTTTTGACCAAATACCTCGATATCAATATTCCAACAACGTTGTCGGGACGACTATCAGTGTTTTAACAAAATATTTACACAATGAGATTTTTGATAAATAATTATCAGTAATGTGAATAAAATGACAAAGTGGTTAAAGGCAAATAATAGAAGAGCAGGAACAGTCTGGTGAGTTCAAACACTTTACATCACTTTACTGTAATGCAGCTTTCAAACCAGGAAATGACACTTATACCACATGATGATATTAAGATACCCAAAATCTAAGATGATATCTAGTCTCATATCAATATATCGATATAATATTGATATATCACCCAGCTCTGAATCACATGTTGTTATAACTGTTCACAGATTACACGACCGATGTCAAAACCTTTAGGATACTATCTGCTAGTCAGTTAGTTTATTTAATTATATTAATAAAATAATAATAAATTATTAATCACAATTTTAAAAAAGTGTATTAAATGACACAATGTGTCAAACTGTGTTACTGTATCATCTACGTCTATCGGCGTTGTTTAACTGCAGGATGAGTTAACATGGTCACCAGTTAAACCGTAACACTGGTCAGTTGTTCGGTTGTTTATCTACAGGATGAGTTAACATGGTCACCAGTTAAACCGTAACACTGGTCAGTTGTTCGGTTGTTTATCTACAGGATGAGTTAACATGGTCACCAGTTAAACCGTAACACTGGTCAGTTGTTCGGTTGTTTACCTACAGGATGAGTTAACATGGTCACCAGTTAAACCGTAACACTGGTCAGCTGTTCGGTTGTTTATCTACAGGATGAGTTAACATGGTCACCAGTTAAACCGTAACACTGGTCAGCTGTTCGGTTGTTTATCTACAGGATGAGTTAACATGGTCACCAGTTAAACCGTAACACTTGTCAGTTGTTCGGTTGTTTATCTACAGGATGAGTTAACATGGTCACCAGTTAAACCGTAACACCGGTCAGTTGTTCGGTTGTTTACACGCAGGATGAGTTAACATAGTCACCAGTTAAACCGTAACACCGGTCAGCTGTTCGGTTGTTTACCTACAGGATGAGTTAACATGGTCACCAGTTAAACCGTAACACTGGTCAGTTGTTCGGTTGTTTATCTACAGGATGAGTTAACGTGGTCACCAGTTAAACCGTAACACTGGTCAGTTGTTCGGTTGTTTATCTACAGGATGAGTTAACGTGGTCACCAGTTAAACCGTAACACTGGTCAGCTGTTCGGTTGTTTACCTGCGGGATGAGTCCGGCTGACGCTTCTTTCTTCTCTCTGCTGGGGCCGCAAATCTCTTCCTCTTGTCACGCAGAGTTATCACCGCTATTTAAAACACATGCTGATACCGTTTCCTCAAATGTGTTTGTTTTTAGCAGAGAAAACCGTTCGCCGGGATAATATTAAATAAAACTAAGTGTTTAAAACAAAGCGAAGCTCTTCAGACATGACATTTGTTTGCTGCCGCCATGATGGATCTGACCAAACTTCCGCTTAGCAGCTCACATGACTCTATTATCTGGAAGTCACATGACAAAATAACATTATTAAACTAATCAGCGGATGTTTACGATCTGTAACACTGTTTAGCAGTCGTGGAAAGTTCCGTTTTGAGGTATTTGTACTTTACTTGAGTATTTCCATGTGATGCTACTTTCTACATTTCAGAGGGAAATATTGTACTTTCTACTCCACTACATTTATTTACTTTTCAGATGAAGATTTGACACAATGGATAATATAACAAGCTTTTAAAATACAACACATTGTTAAAGATGAAACCAGTGGTTTCCAACCTTTTTGGCTTTTGACGTCTTACAAAAAGCAGTGTGTAGTCGGGGTCACATTTCACATGTCTATGAGTTGTTAACAGCTCCACCAAATAGTGATTTTTCCCTCTAAACTTCTCACATGCTTTCATTTCAATAAATGTTCAAATGATCCAATATTTCAGCAAAAATCAAAGATTAGAGAAAAAGTCCAAAAACTGAAAACAGATTTGTGTATCAGAACTTTGTTTTTTCTTCTTTCCTCTCCCATTAATCATCTCACCACCCCTCAGATTTATCTGCTGACCCTTTGGAGGGACCCGACCCCTAGGTTGGGAACCACTGGACTAAACTAGCTAACTGTATATAAAGTAGTGTAAACTAGCTCCACCTCCAGCAGCTACAACAGTAACATGCTGCTCTAACACTGATGCTTCACTATTAATAATCTAATGATGTCATATATAATAATATATCAGTCAGAGGGACCAAACCACTACTTTTACTGCAATACTTTAACTACATCAAGCTCATAATACTTATGTACTTTTACTGCAATACTTTAACTACATCAAGCTCATAATACTTATGTACTTTTACTGCAATACTTTAACTACATCAAGCTCATAATACTTATGTACTTTTACTGTAGTAGTATCTTTCATGCAGGACTTATAATGGAGTATTCTTACATTGTTGTATTGGTACTTTTACTGCAGTCCTTTCATTATATACCGGAGCTACAGAGTTGCTGTTCTGCTTTATTTGAACTTTCTTTAACCTTCTGATTCGTTTTGTGTTCATCAAGCTTTCTGTCTAATTTTCTCTTCTTGCTGTTTTACATTAATGACCAAATGAGTGTTGGAGCCTTTTTTTTTTGCAGTGGGCTTAATACATAATAATAATAATAGTTATATGGAGATAGATTTTTAAAATAATGATTAAAAATGATGTTATTATTGATCTGACTTTAAGTAGCAACCTCTGCTTTATGGTACAATAATAATAAATCCTGAGTCACTATATTATTAAACTAATATATACAGTATATCACAGGAATACTGCTGCAAAAAATAGTTTATATAGAAGCTTTAATAAAATATTGACTCTGCTGTAGTTGGGAAATTAATATTTCATTTCATTCATCGGTCCACATGCTGAACTGTCTGTTTTACTTCCAGAAAATAATGACGTCACAGCAACAGCAATGATTATTGATTGATTAGTAGTGAAAAGATTTCAGGTTCAGCATTTAGATACATTTCAGAGGGAATTATTAAAACTCCACTACATTTATTTTACAGTTATTGTTACTAAAAACATTTCAGATTTAAATTTAAATCTTAAATTTTAACCCAAAACACACGATGCATCGTTATCGATTAAAAGTTGGAAAATAGTTACAATTAGTCCTGAATCAGAGACTTCTATGATGTTTGTTGTAAATATATAAAGATGATTGTTTCACTATGGAGGTTAAAACATGTCAATGAGTAAACAAAAGCTTATTGTAAAATTAAAAATGTTTATATTTTTCAACAAATCAAACGTAAACTAGACGTAGAGAAAAGCCGCTGATCAGATGACCTTTCACCTTTACAGATTTGTCATAAAGGAGAAGTCGAGACAGAATCTCACTTCCTGTCATCTTGTGACAGATATTTGAGGATTTGAGAGAAGTTTTCTGTGAGAAAATAAATCATATATATCCTGAATGTTCAGAAACCGTCCCGTCTACGTGGGGAGAGAAAAGTCAACGTGCAGTAAATATATGAAGTCTCGTCATAATCTGAGAGAAATAAACTCTGTAGTAAATGTTTGTGTGTGATTACATCTGTAAAAATGCCTTTTATTATGTTGTATTTAATATTATTGTTTATATCTACATATTATTGTATAATTATTAATCATCTGTCAATGTTTATAGTTTTCTGTACTGCTTTGGCTTTATTGTAGATTTCCAATAAAGTTTATTTGAATTTGAAACGACGTGACATGAAAGACGTCTTCAGATCGATCATCAGAGAAACGGAACAATGTTCCTACTTTACTGTAAACTTACAGCTGATAATCTGCCTTCATATAGAAACTGAGTGTCTGCAGGAAACACTAGAAAACATGTTTATTTTGATGTTTTACTGTCAGCTTTTGTTTATTGACATGAAAGAAACAAACAACTGAAGTGGTGAAAAAAGAGTTTGGGATGAAAATCTAATATCAGTGTTATGAAGTCATATATAATAATAATAACTGTAAAAGGAAAATGAGGATTCTTTAGCACATTATTCTGATTTACTTTGTCAGGTTTTGAATGCAGGACTTCTGCTTGTAACGGAGTATTTGAATATGTAACTTCTTTTATTATCGTCAACAACAATAAAAACGAACACGTACAAAAAGAAAAGAACAGAATCTATTATACAGTCACGAGAACAAACAGGATTACAACTGTACAACGGGTTGGTTTTTTTTAAAAATTTCATTTCTAATAGTGTTTAAAAATATAGTTTCTACTCTGAACTGTTGTTTTACTTTTTATTAATTGTAATAAATAAAGTGACTTTTACAAATAAAGTAACTGAACGATCAAACTTTTGTCTCTTTTCTTTAACAAACTGACTAGAAGGAGTGAAATGAATCCGACGGGTCACATCCAGACTTCGATGATGTCGCCGTCCTCCATGTCCAGCTGAGCCGGCGTCTGGCCGTGCGTCACTTTGGCGCCGTCGAACTGAAAGCTGACGTTTCTCGTGGCGCCGGCGGACATCTTGGACAGATACTGGGAGAAGATGGAGCCCAGTGCTGCGTCCTAAAAAAAAAACCACACAGATGACATGATTGATTTGTTTCCTGTGTCTGAATCAAACGTCGAGCTGACGGTAGAAAGAAGAAGAAGAAGAAGAAGAAGAAGAAGAAGAAGAAGAAGAAGAAGAAGAAGAAGAAGCTACGGACTCTGTGCAGAGAGAACTCCTGCGTGGAGTCTCTGTCTTTCCCCTGCAGACGCACAGTGATGATGCTGCCGCTGCTGTCGACGGCGCTGCTTTTATCCTCCGCTGCCATGGTGACGCACTCTGCACGACAAGAGGCAAAAATATACTTTTAAAATAGTTTTGATTATAGATTTTATTTAAAAAAATGATTCACTGACTTCTAGTTGCACTGCAGTCGGTCCAGAATCACAAATCTCAACTAATATTAGATGGAACTTTGTACAAATATTCATGTTTCTCAATAGATGATAAATATATAGATAGATAAACATATAGATAGATAAATATATAGATAGATAGATAAATATATATATAGATAGAGAACAATGAGGTCACAGAAACAAATACAATTAAAGACCAAATCATAAACAATAACTGACTCAAATATAAAAACAAACAGAACAAATAATGGAATACAGACGAGAGATATAACGACAGTAATATATAATGTTTGATGACAGATTTGAGATTTAGTGAAAATACAGATTTTATTGTAGGAAATAGGGATGCATGATATTATCGGCACGTCATCGGTATCGGCCGATATAAGCTCTAAAATGAAATATCAGCATCGGCTGAAATGAACGTTTTCTGCCGATTATGAGAGGCTGATTTGTCGCCTTCTCCTCCGCCGCCTGACGGACTGTTTCACCCTGACGGTCCCGGTGTTTCCTCCGCAGGCTGCACTTCACTCATCTGCCCGTCAGACCCGCTGCTTCTTCTAGCTGGAGGCTAGCTGGCTGTGCTTCCCTCCTGTCATGCTGCGGCTAACGCTTCGCTAGCCTCTCAGCTAACGTTAGCCTCGGCTCTCTGTGTGGATCCAACCGGAGCACCGAGCCCTGGTTTGTTATTCAGGTTAAAGTGGGAAGAAGCAGCTGATCTGACGGGCGGCTGAGTGAAGTGCAGCCTGCGGAGGAAACACCGGGACCGTCAGGGTGAAACAGTCCGTGGAGGAGCTGCTATGTTCGGCTGCACAGATAGGAAACACCTTGGCTGACAGGATGTACCACTCTGTTTGGAAAAAAGATCTTTTTTTTGGTTTATAACGGCGGTTGGCAACCAGCGCATGAGGTGCATTACCGCCACCTTCTGCTGTGTGGACCAGAGATTAAATCCTTCACATTAATCCTGTCTGTCTAATAAACTCAGTGAAAACTCTACTGCTGCTCCCACTTGGCAGGTTCATTAAAGTTTTAATGCTGAGCTCCTGAACTCCAGTCTTCCTCAGTTTTTCCTTCATATATTGTCTTTCTTGATCATACTTAGTACAAACTATGCTTGCATGCATAATAGTCTCCTCAGCCAGCTGGTAAAAAATATGAGCATATATTGGCAATCGGCCACAATGAGTTGGAAATATCAGATATCAGCAAAAAATCCAATATGGTGCATCCCTAGTAGGAAAAAAGTAAAACGACTTTCACAAACCGTCCTGCAGCTAAACGCTGATGACAGAGGTATTAATCAGAGGTCATTTACTTCATTCAGTAACTCAGCGTTGCAGAAACATTGGTGTCATTTTTGATCAAAACCTCATCCTAGATAAACACGTTAATCAATAACCAGTCGATCGGACGCCTGTAGTTCTCTGTAATTCTCGCAGCTCGTCCAGAACTCTGCTGCCAGGATTTTAACTCAGTCTGGGAAACATGATCATGTTCCTTCCCTTCATCGGCTACCTGTTGTTTTAAGAATTGATTTTAAGATATTATTGATCAATTACAAAGCCCAGAGAGGCTTTGATCCAAGTCATCTATCAGATCTCTTATTGGCCGACGTCTCTTCCCGCTCTCGGAGATCACTGGAGGCGTCGCTTCTTGTTCCAAAGTCCAGACTGGTACATAAAGGTTCATTGTTATACAGGTTGATTGTGACACAACAGTTCAGAGTAGAAATTACCACCTGCCTGAGATCAGAGCTGCGACTCTGTCTCATCTTTTAAATCGCTGTTAAAAACCCACTTTTCAAAATTGCTTTTTGGTGATTTCATTATATATCTCTCACCCTCCTCCCTCCCATGGGGGGGTGTGTTTCTACCAGAGTTCTGGGAGTTTGAGGGTTCTGTGCAGTATCTCAGCTGTTTCTAGGACTGCGCTCTTCTGGACAGAGACCTCAGATGTTGTACCTGGAATCTGCTGGAGCCACTCTCCCAGTTTGTGGGTCACAGCCCCCAGTGCTCCCATTACCACTGGCACCATTGTTGCCTTTACTCCCCACATCTTTTCTAGCTCCTCTTGGTATTTTTCGATCTTCTCGTGTTCCTTCTTCTTGATGTTGATGCTCATGAAAAATTTGCCAAATCTTCTCTGCCAATGCCAAACAGCTTATTCTAACATTGACTCTTGTTTGGTGTTTGGTGGATTGGATGATTGAACTTTGAAGAAACAAGACATATTGGCAGTTTAACAATTGATTCATTTAACAAACAGGAGCCTCAGT